>NC_057797.1:563924640-563926905 GCF_018294505.1 Triticum aestivum | reverse complement strand
CGCCCCGCCGCCTCTTCGGCTCCCCGCCGGCCGGATCCGGCGAGATCCGGCCCGGGAGCACCTCGCCGCCGTCTTCCCGCTCCGGCGAGCTCCGTCAACTCCGGCGTGAACAGTGCGCGCCCCGCCGTCCTCGGATTCCGTGCCGGGTCAAACCCTAGATCTGGTGGTAAATTTCGTCTAAGTCCCGAAAATCTCAGTCCATGTGCTCATGTTCACGACTCCGTAACTTTGCATCCGTAGCTCCGATTCATGCATATAGCATATCAAAATGTTCATCTCAGATAGTACATCATTTCATTCCATTGCATCATTTTCACTTGAGTTCATCTTGATACCCGAAATGCTGTTAGAAGAGGGCTACTTGAGATTATTGTCAGATCTGCTGCTCCGTTTAGGTTTTTGTCATTTTTGCCATGATTAATGTGTGCATGATATGCCCTGATGCTCTACATGTGTTTTGTTAAGGGTTTTGTCATCTTTCCAGAGGTGCAACCCATGTATTTTTGTGATGTGTGTGGTGACTAGTGCAAGCTTGCAAAGTGGTGCACTTAGTAATTCTGTTTTCAGGGACTTAGCAATTTCACTAAGTCCTGGAGCTGTTTATCTCATGATGCCATATGTTCTTGTTGTTTCCTAGTGATCCGTGCCTCTTTTGAGGATGATCAGTAAAGATGTTTTGTTAATATTGTAGTGCTCTATCCATCCATGTCTTTGTTTGAAATTATGGAGAACCCTAGATTGAGTTAATCGAGCTCTACTTTTGCTACTTTGTGAATCTGGGCAGATTGTCAACTTATTTGCAATTTTGCCGGTGTTGTTGTAGTTGATCCGTGCATGCTATGTTATTGCTCTTGCCATGTCTAGCTTGCATTTTGTGCCTTGTTGATGGATGTATGCTTGTCTTGCCATGACTTGCACCGTAGTGAGTGCATCGAGCTCGTAAACATGCCTACTTCAGTTATATTTCAGCATGTGCCAGTTTTCACTAAGTCTGAAAACTGATTATGTTTTTGCTATGTTCACATGCTTGCAATTGTATTTTCTGATCCCTTTTGGCTCAAGGTCACTAAGGGACTTTTGTTTAAGATCTTTGAGTAGATCCATTCCATGTTTTACTTTGCCATGTTCAAGTCCAGTAGCATATAGTTTTGTGGCTCCGAAGAGGGCTACCTGATCTGAAATTGCAGACAAGTGTTAATTTCACTAAGTCTGAGATCTGTTTTCCATATGCATTTTTGCCATGCTTGTTTGAACCTGTTAATGGGTGAATTGGCCGTAGCTCAGTGCTAGACTTTTGTTAAGCATCTTGTATGCATCCCTGCCATGTATTTTGTTGTCATGTTTGGTTGCTGTAGCATGTTCATCTCATTGCATTTAGATGCCTACTTGCTGTAAATCGCAGACCGGTGTCATATTTGAATCGCTTGCCATTTCCAAACCGTAACTCCGATTCCGGCGTTCTTTATATCATTTTCAAGCGATTTCATCTCATCTTCCCAGTGGTACACTTGGAATCCCAAGTTGAGGCCAGGTTCATGCATTTCCTGTCACATCTTGCATTTTGCATCCCGCATCGCATCCCGCATAGCATATCATCATTGCATCATATTGCTTGATCCTTGCACGTGGTTGATTGTATCTTTGCTGCTTGTTTGTCTTGTTTGGGTAGAGCCGGGAAATGAGTTCGCTAACGAGGAGCCTGTTGAGTTTGTTTTCGAGGACCCAGTCAACTCTGACAACTGTGCAGGCAAGATGATCATACCCTCAAAATCACTACTATCTTTGCTATGCTAGTTTGCTCGCTCTTTTGCTATGCCAATGCTATGATCCCTACCAATTGCTTGCAAGCCTCCCAAATTGCCATGTCAAACCTCTAACCCACCATGTCCTAGCAAACCGTTGATTGGCTATGTTACCGCTTTGCTCAGCCCCTCTTATAGCGTTGCTAGTTGCAGGTGAAGATTGAAGGCCGTTCCTTGTTGGAATATTTATTTTCTTGTTGGGATATCATTATATTATCTTGTTATCTTAATGCACTTATATACTTGGTAAAGGGTGGAAGGCTTGGCCTCTCGCCTAGTGTTTTGTTCCACTCTTGCCGCCTAGTTTCCGTCATATCGGTGTTATGTTCCCGGATTTTGCGTTCCTTACGCGGTTGGGTTATAATGGGAACCCCTTGATATTTCGCCTTGATTAAAGCTTTTCCAGCAATGCCCAACCTTGGTTTTACCATTCGCCACCTAGCCTTTTTTCCCTTGGGTTTCT
>NC_057797.1:563917234-563924395 GCF_018294505.1 Triticum aestivum | reverse complement strand
CAGTGCTCCTCTGAGTGTTGGTCCGACCGAGTAGACTGCGGGGCCACCTCAGGGCAACTTGAGGGTTGGCTTTACTCGTAGGATGTCTCATCTGAGTGTGCCCTGAGAAAGAGATATGTGCAGCTCCTATCAGGATTTGTCGGCACATTCGGGCGGTGTTGCTGGTCTTGTTTTAACCTGTCAAAGTGTCTTGAGTAACCGAGATACCGAGTCTGATCAGAACGTCTTGGGAGGAGGTCTATTCCTTTGTTGACCATGAGAGCTTGTCATGGGCTAAGTTGGGACTCCCCTGCAGGGATTTGAACTTTCGAAAGCCGTGCCCGCGGTTATGGCAGATGGGAATTTGTTAATGTCCGGTTGTAGGTAACTTGAACCTTAACTCAACTAAAATGAATTCAACCGAGTGTGTTACCGTGATGGCCTCTTCTCGGCGGGGTCCGGGAAGTGGACACGGTGTTGGAGTAATGTTTGCGCAGGTTGTTCTCTAGTTTCTCGCTCGCGCTTTGCCTCCTCTTCTCGCTCTCTTTTGCGAATAAGTTAGCCACCATATTTGCTAGTCGCTTGTTGCAGCTCCACATATTTTTACCCTGTCATACCTTTAAGCTTAAATAGTCTTGATCGCGAGGGTGCGAGATTGCTGAGTCCCTGTGGCTCACAGATTACTATTACAATAGATGCAGGGCCTGATGATTCCGCTCCAGCAGACGCGTATGAGCTCAAGTGGGAGTTCGACGAAGACTCTCAACGTTACTATGTTTCCTTCCCCAATGATCAGTAGTGGTGCCCAGTTGGGGGTGATTGGGACCGTTGTCGCATGTTGGTTTCTCTTTTATTTTGGCGCTGTAGTCGGGCCATGAGTGTTTGGTTGATGTAATGTTATTTATGTACTTGATTGACGTGGCGAGTGTAAGCCAACTATGTTATCTCCCCTTTATGATTTATATTACATGGGATGTTGTGAAGATTGCCTAACTTGCGACATATGCCTTCAATGCGATTATGCCTCTAAGTCGTGCCTCGACACGTGGGAGATATAGTCGCATCGAGGGTGTTACAAGTTGGTAATCAGAGCCTTCCCCGACCTTAGGAGCTCCATTGCTTGATCGTTTTTAGCGGCCGAGTTGTGTCTAGAAAAATGTTTTGAGTCATTTAGGAATTATATATCGGAGAGTTTAGGAATTCTTTTTACTTCCCAGTCTCCTCATCGCTCTGGTAAGGCATCCTGACATAGAGTTTTGACTCTTCTCTTCTCAAATTTCACTAAAAAAAATTTAGGATCACGCGGGTATCTTGGAATCGTTCCGATGGTTTTATGATGAGAACATTGTCTTGGTGCCTCCTGTCAGGGGTTTAGTGCAAGTGTCCCGGGGAGTTGAGCTCTAAGGTGTTGTCATCATAATTTTATCGTTGCAGTTCTGGAATACCTGAGTTTAGTACGCCGACATCGAAAATCTCTTTTATGCAGTTCGTTGGTGAGATAACCTTGACGCCACCCAGTACTGGGGCGGGAGTTCGGGAGTATCGCCATAACTTGTATAACGAATGCTTTTCAAAGGTTGAGGTAGATGGTTTCCGAAGTTTTCTTGGTTATGTGTTGAAGGATGGATACAGCTGGATGTAGGATTTGCTAGTTTGGGTGAGATATTATGCTTCCCTTGTATCCCCAACACCTGATTGCATAACCGGAAAGGTTCGGGAGTTTCATAGGTGGGAATTCTAGTAGCTCTAGTTCTTCTTCCACAGATATTGGTTTGAGATTGGGATTTCTTACCGATTATTCGTTCTTGATCCATACCTTGTTGATTTATTTCTCTACCTTAATTCTACGTGGCTTCTCAATTTATGGATATGTGACCATTTCAAGAGGAATGCATTCGTTCATTTTGTTCGGATGTGAAGGCTATATGTTGCAATTTTCATTCCGTTGGATTCAGCTTCAATATTTATCTATCAATGTGCTAATGGATGTCAATCTCTTCAGGATGGCTCCTCCAACGCGCACGACTCCGAATCCGGATCCGCCACCACCTCCACCTCCTCCAGAGGCATGGCAAGCTGTGATGGCCGCAACCAATGCAAACACACAGTTGATCATGCAAATTCTCCTAGAGCGCAATCAAGGCAACCAAGGGAATCAAGGCAGCAATCAGAATCACTTTGCTACACTCAACCTGTTCCTTGTTAACGGGCCAAAGACTTTCAGCAATTGTGTTGAGGCAACCGATGCTGACGATTGGCTAGTGGATCTGTGCAAGCATTTCGAGTGCAGTAACGTCAGGCCTGAGAACTTTGTTAATTTCGCTTCCTTCCAACTCAAAGATCAAGCTGCAGAATGGTTCCAGCAGAATGGTTCCAGCAGTACAAGGATTCCAGAGGTGGACGTGTTATCACTTGGGATGATTTCCGTCGAGATTTCCGAGCTCATCATATTCCGCAGAGCATGGTTGAAAGTAAGCGTGAGGAATTCCGCAACCTGAAGCAAGGCTCTTTGTCTGTCTATGACTACAACAAGTTGTTCCAGAAGCTCGCCCGCTTTGCCAAGCAGGACGTCTCTGATGAGAAGAGCATGATATACCAGTTCAGGGGTGGTCTCAGAGAAGAAATTCAGCTAGCTCTTGTTCTCTTCGAGCCCTTGAGGTATGATGAGTTCTACAACATGGCATTGAAGCAAGAGGCCGCTCAGTTGAGGTGTGATGCTTCCAAGAAGCGAGTCAGAGATCTTACTCCTTCTTCCTCTACTCAAGTGGCCAAGCAGCAGAAGTATTGGCTTCCTCCTCCTCTGTTCCGTTAGCCATATCAGCAGAAGAGTAAAGGTGGCAGTGGTTCTTCCCACCCACCCAACCCTGGCTTTCAGAACAAGACTTCGTCTCAAGCTACAAGATCGAGTGCTCCGTATCACCGTCCGCTTTCAGAGGTCACGTGCAACAAGTGCCAACAGAAGGGTCACTATGCCAACAAGTGTTTCAACCAGAGGCGTCTTCCTCCTCCTCCTCTTGTCAGATCGGCAAGTACAGCTGTGGTCAAGCATAACCCCAAGTCCGCCAAGGTCAACTTGATGAATGCAGCTTAGGCAGAGGACTCGTCAGATGTGATCATGGGTAACCTTCCTGTTAACGATGTTCCTGCAAAAGTTCTTTTTGACACTGGTGCATCACATTCCTTTTTGTCATGTCCTTTTGCATCGAAGCACAATGTTGATACCGAGATCATGCCCAAAGTCATGCAAGTTGTTTCTCCCGGCAAGCTTTTGACTTCTAGTTCGGTTGCTCCCGATATCTCTATCACATTGGGTGATTACAAGTTTCTCTCTTCTCCGATGGTTCTTGGTAACTCGGATATTGATCTTATTATCGGAATGGATTGGCTTTCTAAGCACAAGGCACATCTTGATTGTGCTTCCAGGCAGATTCAATTGACTCATTCGTCTGAGGATGTTATTGTCTTTGCCGCTCGGGATAATACCATCCGTCTGTTTTCTCTCAATGAGAAGGGTGAATTGGATGCCATCTCGCAAATTCCAGTCGTTTGTGAATATCAAGACGTCTTTCCAGAAGAGCTTCCAGGAATGCCTCCGCACCGGCCAGTTGAATTCGTTATTGATCTTGAGCCTGGCACGGAACCTGTGTGCAAGCGTCCTTACAAGCTCGGACCTGAAGAGTTGAAGGAGCTGAAGAAGCAACTCGATATTCAAGAGAAAATGGGTCTTATCTGGCCTAGTTCTTCTCCGTGGGGTTGTGGTGTTCTTTTTGTGAAGAAGAAGGATGGAATGGACCAACTTTGTGTTGATTACCGTCCAGTGAACAAGAAGACCATAAAGAACAAATATCCACTTCCCAACATCAATGAGCTGTTCGAACAACTCAAAGGTGCTCAAGTATTCTCCAAGCTTGATCTCCATATGGGTTATCATCAGATTTGAATTCGTGAGCAAGATATTCCCAAGACGCCTTTCAGGACAAGCTTTGGTTCATATGAATACACTGTCATGTCTTTCGGCCTCGTCAACGCTCCTCCGACGTTCTCTCGCATGATGAACTTCATCTTCAACGCCTACACCAATGACTTCGTTTTGGTCTATCTCGACGACATTCTGGTTTTCTCCAAAAACAAGGAAGATCATGCCAAGCACTTGCGTTTGGTTCTTGATAAGCTCAGGGAACATCAGTTCTACGCCAAGTTCTCCAAGTGTGAATTTTGGCTCGATGAAGTGCTTTATCTTGGTCATATCATCTCTGCCAAGGGCATTGCCGTGAATCCTGAGAAGGTGTCTGCAATTGTGAATTGGGAACCTCCTCAGAATGTGAAGCAACTCCGTAGCTTCCTCGGTCTCGCAAGCTATTGTCGAAGATTCGTTGAAAACTTTTCTAAGATCGCGAAGCCTCTCTCAAATCTTCTCCAGAAGCACGTCAAGTACGTTTGGTCTCCGGAGTGTGACATTGCTTTCAACACTTTGAAAGAGAAATTGATCACTGCTCCAGTTCTGACTCCGCCTGATGAATCCAAGCCGTACGAGGTCTTTTGTGACGCCTCTCTCCAAGGTCTTGGTGCAGTATTGACGCAAGAGAAGAAAGTTGTTGCGTATACCTCTCGCCAGTTGGAGCCTAATGAGAAGAACTACCCCACTCATGATCTCGAGTTGGCGGCAGTTGTGCATGCTCTCTTAACTTGGAGACATCTTCTATTGGGAAGAAAAGTGGACATTTTCACTGATCACAAGAGTCTCAAGTACATCTTCACTCAGCCTAATCTCAACCTCAGGCAAACTCGATGGGTCAAAATGATTCAAGAGTATAATCCAAGTATTGAGTATACTCCAGGCAAGGCTAATGTGATTGTTGACGCTTTGAGCAGGAAAGCTTACTGCAACAGTCTGATTCTCAAGCCTTATCAACCCAAGCTTTGTGAAGCTTTCCGCAAACTTAATCTACAAGTTGTTCCTCAAGGTTTCCTCGCCAACCTTTTAGTCTCTCCTACCTTGGAAGACCAGATTCGCCAAGCTCAGCTTCTTGATGCTATGGTGAAAAAGGTGAAGATTGGGATTGCCAAGAGTCAGTCCAAGTACAAGTGCTACCGCCTTGATGACAAGGACATTCTCTTCTTCGAGGATCGTATTGTTGTACCCAAAGGTGACCTTCGTAAAGTGATCATGAATGAGGCTCACAATTCTCTCCTCTCCATCCACCCTGGGAGCACGAAGATGTATCAGGATCTTAACCAGGCTTATTGGTGGACTCGAATGAAGCGCGAGATCGCTCAATTCGTGAATGAATGTGATGTCTGCAGAAGAGTGAAGGCAGAACACCAAAGGCCAACAGGTCTCCTCCAACCTCTTGCCATTCCAGAATGGAAGTTTGACCACATTGAAATGGACTTCGTGACTGGGTTTCCAAAGTCCAAGCGCGGCAATGATGCTATATTCGTTGTCATCGACAAACTCACCAAAGTGGCTCACTTTCTGCCTATCAAAGAGTCGATCACTGCAGCTCAATTGGCGGAACTCTATACCTCTCGTATTGTCTCTCTGCATGGTATTCCACAAGTGATCTCTTCAGACCGTGGCAGCATCTTTACCTTGAAGTTTTGGGATTCTTTCCAGAAGGCCATGGGCACTAACATCCGCTTCAGCACAGCTTTCCATCCTCAAACTAGCGGTCAAGTCGAGCGTGTCAACCAGATTCTTGAAGATATGCTCAGGGCTTGTGTGATCTCCTTCGGCATGAAGTGGGAGGATTGTCTTCCTTATGCTGAATTCTCCTACAACAACAATTTTCAAGCAAGTTCGGGCAAGGCCCCTTTTGAAATTCTGTATGGTAGGAAGTGTCGTACCCCTCTCAACTGGTCTGAAACCGGTGAACATCAGCTTTTGGGTAATGACTTAATCACAGAGGCAGAGGAAATGTGCAAAGTCATTCGAGATAACCTCAAAGCAGCCCAATCCCGCCAAAAGAGCTACTATGATAGTAAGCACCGTGATTTGGCTTTCGAGATCGGAGATCATGTTTACCTCCGAGTCTCTCCTATGAAAGGTACTCATCGCTTCGGTATCAAAGGGAAGCTTGCCCCCAGATACGTGGGACCTTTCAAGATTGTCAGCAAGAGAGGCGACCTCGCCTATCAAATCGAGCTTCCTTCAAACTTTGCAAATGTTCATGACGTGTTTCATATCTCTCAGCTTCGAAGGTGCTTCAAGACTCCTGACCGCACCATCAACTTCGAGGACATTGAGCTCCAAGAAGATCTCTCCTATCGTGAGCACCCAGTTGCTATTCTTGAAGAGACTGAACGCAAGACTCGCAACAAGTCAATCAAAATTCTCAAAGTCAAGTGGTCACACCATTCCGACCGTGAAGCTACCTGGGAACGCGAGGATCACCTCTGTTCTGAGCACCCGGCGTTCTTTCAGTCCTAGATCTCGGGACGAGATCCTTTCGTAGTGGTGGAGTGTTGTAACACCCCGGATGTAACTTTCCCAATTTGTACCCCAAGTCTTGCCGTTTCCGGCATTAAGATATTTTATTTCCTCGGGTTCGGGTCTTTGTCTCCGTGTGTTGTTATCCCTGTCATGCATCTCTTATCATGTCATCATGTGCATCGCATTTGCATACGTGTTCGTCTCATGCATTCGAGCATTTTCCCCGTTGTCCGTTTTGCATTCCGGCGCTTCGTTTTCCTCCGGTGGTCATTTCTAGATTTCTTTCGTGTGTGGGGATTAAACATTTCCGGATTGGGCCGAGACTTGCCAAGCAGCCTTGGTTTACTACCGGTAGACCGCCTGTCAAGTTTCGTATCATTTGGACTTCGTTTGATACTCCAACGGTTAACCAAGGGACCGAAAAGGCCTCGTGTGTGTTGCAGACCAACAACCCTCCAATTTGGCCCAAAACCCACCTAACTCTGCTCCATCTTATAGAGCGTTCGATCACGATCGCGTGGCCGAAAACCGCACCTCATTTGGACTCTCCTAGCTCCTCCTATGCCTATAAATAGGTCCCCCTCGAAATGTCCCGGATCCCCTCTCCCCGAAACCCTAAATCGCCCCCGCGCCACGCCGGACATTGTCCGACCCGGCCGGACATAGCCGCCGCCCCACTCCGAAGCCGCCACGTGGCAGCCGCCACCTCCCACCGCCGCCGGCCCGCCCGGCCCAGGCGAGGCCCCCGC
>NC_057797.1:563914496-563916803 GCF_018294505.1 Triticum aestivum | reverse complement strand
CCAACCACTGCCGCAACGCCGTGGCCGCCGCCCCGCCGCCTCTCCGGCTCCCCGCCGGCCGGATCCGGCGAGATCCGGCCCGGGAGCACCTCGCCGCCGTCTTCCCGCTCCGGCGAGCTCCGTCAACTCCGGCGTGAACAGTGCGCGCGCCGCCGTCCTCGGATTTCGTGCCGGGTCAAACCCTAGATCCGGTGGTAAATTTCGTGTAAGTCCCGAAAATCTTAGTCCATGTGCTCATGTTCACGGCTCCGTAACTTTGCATCCGTAGCTCCGATTCATGCATATAGCATATCAAAATGTTCACCTCAGAGAGTACATCATTTCATTCCATTGCATCATTTTCACTTGAGTTCATCTTGATGCCCAAAATGTTGTTAGAAGAGGGCTACTTGAGATTATTGTCAGATCTGCTGCTCCATTTAGGTTTTGTCATTTTTGCCATGATTAATGTGTGCATGATATGCCCTGATGCTCTACATGTGTTTTGTTAAGGGTTTTGTCATCTTTCCATAGGTGCAACCCATGTATTTTTGTGATGTGTGTGGTGACTAGTGCAAGCTTGCAAAATGGTGCACTTAGTAATTCTGTTTTCAGGGACTTAGCAATTTCACTAAGTCCTGGAGCTGTTTATCTCATGATGCCATATGTTCTTGTTGTTTCCTAGTGATCCGTGCCTCTTTTGAGGATGATCAGTAAAGATGTTTTGTTAATCTTGTAGTGATCTATCCATCCATGTCTTTGTTTGAAATTATGGAGAACCCTAGATTGAGTTAATCGAGCTCTACTTTTGCTACTTTGTGAATCTGGGCAGATTGTCAACTTGTTTGCAATTTTGCCGGTGTTGTTGTAGTTGATCCATGCATGCTATGTTATTGTTCTTGCCATGTCTAGCTTGAATTTTGTGCCTTCTTGATGGATGTATGCTTGTCTTGCCATGACTTGCACCGTAGTGAGTGCATCGATCTCGTAAACATGCCTACTTCAGTTATATTTCAGCATGTGCCAGTTTTCACTAAGTCTGAAAACTGATTATGTTTTTGCTATGTTCACATGCTTGCAATTGTATTTTCTGATCCCTTTTGGCTCAAGGTCACTAAGGGACTTTTGTTAAGATCTTTGAGTAGATCCATTCCATGTTTTACTTTGCCATGTTCAGGTCCAGTAGCATATAGTTTTGTGGCTCCGAAGAGGGCTACCTGATCTGAAATTGCAGACAAGTGTTAATTTCACTAAGTCTGAGATCTGTTTTCCATATGCATTTTTGCCATGCTTGTTTGAACCTGTTAATGGGTGAATTGGCCGTAGCTCAGTGCTAGACTTTTGTTAAGCATCTTGTATGCATCCCTGCCATGTATTTTGTTGTCATGTTTGGTTGCTGTAGCATGTTCATCTCATTGCATTTAGATGCCTACTTGCTGTAAATCGCAGACCGATGTCATATTTGAATCGCTTGCCACTTCCAAACCGTAACTCCGATTCCGGCGTTCTTTATATCGTTTTCAAGCGATTTCATCTCATCTTCCCAGTGGCACACTTGGAATCCCAAGTTTATGCCAGGTTCATGCATTTCCTGTCACATCTTGCATTTTGCATCCTGCATCGCATCCCGCATAGCATATCATCATTGCACCATATTGCTTGATCCTTGCACGTGGTTGATTGTATCTTTGTTGCTTTTTTTGTCTTATTTGGGTAGGGCCGGGAGACGAGTTCGCTAACGAGGAGCCCGTTGAGTTTGTTTTCAAGGACCCAGTCAACTCTCACAACTGTACAGGCAAGATGATCATACCCTCGAAATCACTACTATCTTTGCTATGCTAGTTTGCTCGCTCTTTTGCTATGCCAATGCTACGATGCCTACCACTTGCTTGCAAGCCTCCCAAATTGCCATGTCAAACCTCTAACCCACCATGTCCTAGCAAACCGTTGATTGGCTATGTTACCGCTTTGCTCAGCCCCTCTTATAGCGTTGCTAGTTGCAGGTGAAGATTGAAGGCCGTTCCTTGTTGGAATATTTATTTTCTTGTTGGGATATCATTATATTATCTTGTTATATTAATGCACCTATATACTTGGTAAAGGGTGGAAGGCTTGGCCTCTCGCCTAGTGTTTTGTTCCACTCTTGCCGCCCTAGTTTCTGTCATATCGGTGTTATGTTCCCGGATTTTGCGTTCCTTACGCGGTTGGCTTATAATGGGAACCCCTTGATATTTCACCTTGATTAAAGCTTTTCCAGCAATGCCCAACCTTGGTTTTACCATTCGCCACCTAGCCTTTTTTTCCCTTGGGTTTCCGGAGCCCAAGGGT
>NC_057797.1:563187207-563194573 GCF_018294505.1 Triticum aestivum | reverse complement strand
GGTCGGGCACCGGAGCCGGAGATGGCGGCGCGAGGCGGATGGAGCGGTGACGGAGGTCGCCGGAAGCGGCTCCGGCGCGGGCTTGCGGCGGCGGCCCGGTGCGGCAAGCCGGGCGGCGGCGGAGTCATCGGAGATGGCGGCGCGGTGCTTTGGGAGGCCGGCCTCGGGGAAGAGAGGCGGCAAGAGGCGAGGAGCCTCGGGCCCGGTCGGCGTCGTGGAGGGCCCGTGGCGGGCTTCGCGGGCCGAGCGCGATTCGCGGCGAAGTGGGGCTCGTGGGAGCTGACGTGGCGGCGACGGCGCGGGTCGGACAATGTCCGGCCCGGTGGATTTTGTCCGGCGACGGCGGGTGGAGATGGACCTAGGGATTTCGGGGGGAAGGAGAAGGAGATTTTTCGGGGGTGTCTTTATATAGGAATAGAGGGAGCTAGGAGAGTCCAAATGAGGTGCGGTTTTCGGCCACGCGATCGTGATCGAATGCTCTAGATAATGGAGAGGGTTTTGGTGGGTTTTGGGCCAAAATGGAGGGGTGTTGTGCTGCAACACGCACGAGGCCTTCTCGGTCCCTCGGTTAACCGTTGGAGCATCAAACGAAGTCCAAATGGTATGAAACTTGACAGACGGTCTACCGGTAGTAAACCAAGGCCGCTTGGCAAGTCTCGGTCCAATCCATAAATGTTTAATCCCCACACACGAAAGAAAGGTAGAAATGACCGCCAGAGGAGAACGGAGCGCCAGAATGCAAAACGGACAACGGGGAAAATGCTCGAATGCATGAGATGAACATGTATGCAAATGCAATGCACATGATGACATGATATGAGATGCATGACAACGATAACAACACATGGAGACAAAACCCGAACCCGAGAAAATAAAATAACTTAACGCCGGAAACAGCAAGAGTTGGAGTACACATTGGGAAAATCATATCCGGGGTGTTACAACACTCCACCACTACGAAAGGATCTCGTCCCGAGATCTAGGACTGAAAGAACGCCGGGTATTCAGAACGGAGGTGATCCTCGTGTTCCCAGGTAGCTTCACGGTCGGAATGGTGTGACCACTTGACTTTGAGGAATTTGATTGACTTGTTGCGACTCTTGCGTTCAGTCTCTTCAAGAATAGCAACGGGGTGCTCACGATAAGAGAGATCTTCTTGGAGCTCAATGTCCTCGAAGTTGAGGGTGCGGTCAGGAGTTTTGAAGCACTTTCGAAGCTGAGAGACATGGAACACGTCATGCACATTTGCAAAGTTTGAAGGAAGCTCGAGTTGATAGGCGAGATCGCCTCTCTTGCTGACGATCTTGAAAGGTCCCACGTATCTAGGGGCAAGCTTCCCTTTGATACCGAAGCGACGAGTACCTTTCATTGGAGAGACGCGGAGGTAAACGTTATCTCCGATCTCGAAAGCCAAATCACGGTGCTTACTATCATAGTAGCTCTTCTGGCGGGATTGGGCTGCTTTGAGGTTATCTCGAATGACTTTGCACATTTCCTCTGCCTCTGTGATTAAGTCATTTCCCAAAAGCTGACGTTCATCGGTTTCGGACCAGTTGAGAGGGGTACGGCACTTCCTGCCATACAGAATTTCAAATGGGGCCTTGCCCGAACTTGCTTGAAAACTGTTGTTGTAGGAGAATCCAACATATGGAAGACAATCCTCCCACTTCATGCCGAAGGAGATCACACAAGCCCTGAGCATATCTTCAAGAATCTGGTTGGCACGCTCGACTTGACCGCTAGTTTGAGGATGGAAAGCTGTGCTGAAGCGAATGTTGGTGCCCATGGCCTTCTGAAAAGAATCCCAAAACTTGGAGGTAAAGATGCTGCCACAGTCTGAAGAGATCACTTGTGGAATACCGTGCAGAGAGACAATTCGAGAGGTATAGAGCTCCGCCAATTGAGCTGTAGTGGTAGACTCTTTGATAGGCAGAAAGTGAGCCACTTTAGTGAGTTTGTCGATGATAACGAATATAGCATCATTGCCACGTTTGGACTTTGGAAACCCAGTCACGAAGTCCATCTCAATGTGATCAAACTTCCGTTCTGGAATGGCAAGAGGTTGGAGGAGACCAGCTGGCCTTTGGTGTTCTGCCTTCACTCTTCTGCAGACATCACACTCATTCACGAATTGAGCAATCTCGTGCTTCATTCGAGTCCACCAATAAGCCTGCTTGAGGTCCTGATACATCTTCGTGCTCCCAGGGTGGATGGAGAGGAGAGAATTGTGAGCCTCATTCATGATCACTTTACGAAGGTCACCTTTGGGCACAACAATACGATCCTTGAAGAAGAGAGTATCCTTGTCATCAAGGCGGTAGCACTTGTACTTGGGTTGACTCTTGACAATCCCAATCTCCACCTTTTTCACCATAGCATCAAGAAGTTGAGCTTGACGAATCTGGTCTTCCAAGGTAGGAGAGACTTGAAGGTTGGCGAGGAAACCTTGAGGAACCACTTGCAGATTAAGTTTGCGGAAAGCTTCACAAAGCTCGGGTTGATAAGGCTTGAGAATCAGATTGTTGCAATAAGCCTTCCTGCTCAATGCGTCAGCAATCACATTGGCCTTGCCTGGAGTATACTCGATACTCGGATTATACTCTTGAATCATTTCGACCCATCGAGTTTGCCTGAGGTTGAGATTAGGCTGAGTGAAATGTACTTGAGACTCTTGTGGTCAGTGAAGATGTCCACTTTTCTTCCCAATAAGAGATGTCTCCAAGTCAAAAGAGCATGCACAACTGCCGCCAACTTGAGATCATGAGTGGGGTAGTTCTTCTCATTGGGCTTCAATTGGCGAGAGGTATAAGCCACAACTTTTTTCTCTTGCATCAACACTGCGCCAAGACCTTGGAGAGAGGCATCGCAAAAGACCTCGTACGGTTTGGATTCATCAGGAGGAGTCAGAACTGGAGCAGTGACCAATTTCTCTTTCAAAGTGTTGAAAGCAATGTCACACTCCGGAGACCAAACGTACTTGACGTGCTTTTGGAGAAGATTTGAGAGAGGCTTCATGATCTTAGAAAAGTTTTCAATGAATCTTCGACAGTAGCTTGCGAGACCGAGGAAGCTACGGAGTTGCTTCACATTCTGAGGTGGTTCCCAATTCACAATTGCAGACACCTTCTCAGGATTCACCGCAATGCCCTTGGCAGAGATGATATGACCAAGATAAAGAACCTCATCGAGCCAAAATTCGCACTTGGAGAACTTGGCATAGAACTTGTGTTCCCTGAGCTTATCGAGCACCAAACGCAAGTGCTTGGCATGATCTTCCTTGTTCTTTGAAAAGACCAGAATGTCATTGAGATAGACCAAAACGAAGTCATTGGTGTAGGCGTTGAAGATGAAGTTCATCATGCGAGAGAAAGTCGGAGGAGCGTTGACGAGATCAAAAGACACGACGGTGTATTCATAAGAACCATAGCTTGTCCTGAAAGCCGTCTTTGGAATATCTTGCTCACGGATTCGAATCTGATGATAACCCATATGGAGATCAAGCTTGGAGAATACTTGGGCGCCTTTGAGTTGTTCGAACAGCTCGTTGATGTTGGGAAGTGGGTATTTGTTCTTGATGGTCTTCTTGTTCAATGGACGGTAATCGACACAAAGTCGGTCCGTTCCATCCTTCTTCTTCACAAAAAAACACCACAACCCCACGGAGAAGAACTAGGCTGGATGAGACCCATTCTCTCTTGAACATCGAGTTGTTTCTTCAGCTCCTTCAACTCTCCGGATCTGAGCTTGTAAGGACGCTTGCACACTGGTTCCATGCCAGGCTCAAGATCGATGACGAATTCAACTGGACGGTGCGGAGGCATTCCTGGAAGCTCTTCTGGAAAGACGTCTTGATATTCGCAAACGACTGGAATTTGCGATATAGCATCCAGTTCACCCTTCTCATTGAGAGAAAACAGACGGATGGTATCATCACGAGCGGCAAAGACAATTACATCCTCAGACGAATGAGTCAATTGAATCTGCCTGGCTGCACAATCAAGATGCGCCTTGTGCTTAGAAAGCCAATCCATCCCGAGAATAAGATCAATATTCGAGTTACCAAGAATCACCGGAGAAGAAAGAAACTTGTAGTCGCCCAACGTGATAGTAACATCCGGGGCCATAGCGCTTGCATTCAAGAATTTACCCGGAGAAACAACAGATAATTGTCTAGGCAAATCTTGTAAAGGCAACTCATGCTTAGAAACAAATGGTCTCGAGATGAAACAATGCGATGCACCCGTGTCAAAAAGAACTTTTGCAGGAATATCGTTAACAGGAAGGTTACCCATGATGACATCTGACGAGTCCTGTGCCTGAGCTGCATTCAGCAAGTTGACCTTGGCGGACTTGGTGTTATGCTTGACCATAGCTGTACTTGCCGATCTCACAGGAGGAGGAGGAGGAAGACACCTCTGATTGAAGCACTTGTTGGCGTAGTGACCCTTCTGTTAGCACTTGTTGCACGTGACCTCTTAAAAGCGGACGGTGATACGGAGCACTCGATCTTGGAGCTTGAGACGAAGTCTTGTTCTGAAAGCCAGGGTTGGGTGGGTGGGAAGATCCACTACCACCTTTACTCTTCTGCTGATACGGCTGACGAAACGGAGGAGGAGGAAGCCAATACTTCTGCTGCTTGGCCACTTGAGTAGAGGAAGAAGGAGTAGTGTCTCTGACTCACTTCTTGGAAGCATCACACCTCAGTTGAGCGGCCTCTTGCTTCAACACCATGTTGTAGAACTCATTGTACCTCAAGGGCTCAAAGAGAACAAGAGCTAGCTGGATTTCTTCTCTGAGACCACCCCTGAACTGGTATATCATGCTCTTCTCATCAGGTACGTCCTGCTTAGCAAAGCGGGCGAGCTTCTGAAACAACTTGTTGTAGTCATAGACAGACAAAGAGCCTTGCTTCAGGTTGCGAAATTCCTCACGCTTGCTTTCAACCATGATCTAAGGAATATGATGAGCTTTGAAGTCTTGACGGAATTCATCCCAGGTAATCACACGGCCTCCTCTGGAATCCTTGTACTGTTGGAACCATTCTGCAGCTTGGTCTCTTTGAGTTGGAAGGAAGCGAACTTGACGAAGTCCTCAGGCCTGACGTTACTGCACTCGAAATGCTTGCACAGATCCACGAGCCAATCGTCAGCATCAGTTGCCTCAACACAATTGCTGAAAGTCTTTGGCCCGTTAGCAAGGAACTGGTTGAGTGTAGCAAAGTGATTCTGATTGTTGCCTTGGTTGCCTTGGTTCGCTTGATTGTGCTCTTGAAGAATTTGCATGATCAACTGCGTGTTTGCATTGGTTGCGGCCATCACAGCTTGCCATGCCTCCGAAGGAGGTGGAGGTGGTGGCGGATCCTGATTCTGATTCTGATTGGTGCTCTTAGCGGGAGCCATCCTGAAGAGGTTGACAACCGTTAGCACATAGGCAGATAAAATAAAGCTGAATCGAACGGGTTGAAATTGCAACATATAGTCTTCACATCCGAACAAAATGAATGAATGCATTCCACTTGAAATGGTCACATATCCATAAATTGAGAAGCCACTTAGAATTTAGGTAGAGAAATAAATCAACAAGGTACGGACCAAGAACGAATACTCGGTAAGAAATCCCAATCTCAAACCAAATTCCGTGGAAGAAGAGCTAGAGCTACAAGAATTCCCACCTATGAAACTCCCGAACCTTTCCGGTTATGCAATCAGGTGTTGGCGATACAGGGGAAGCATAATATCTCACCCAAATCTAGCAATTCCTACATCCAGCTGTATCCATCCTTCAACACATAACCAAGAAAAACTTCGAAAACCATCTACCTCAACCTTCGAAAAGCATCTGTTATACAAGTTATGGCGATACTCCCGAACTCCCGCCCCAGTACTGGGTGGCGTCGAGGTTATCTCACCAACGAACTGCATAAAAGAGATTTTCGATGTCGGCGTACTAAACTCAGGTATTCCAGAACTGCAACGATAAAATTGTGACGACAACACCTCGGAGCTCAACTCCCCGGGACACTGCCACAACCCCTAAAGACAGGAGGCACCAAGAACAATGTTCTCGTCACAAAACCATCGGAACGATTCCAAGATACCCGCGTGATCCTAAATATTTTTTTGTGAAATTTGAGAAAAGAAGAGTCAAAACTCTACGTCAGGATGCCTTACCAGAGTGATGAGGAGACTGGGGAGTAAAAAGAATTCCTAAACTCTCCGATATATAATTCCTAAATGACTCAAAACATTTTTCTAGACTCAACTCGGCCGCTAAAAACGATCAAGCAATGGGGCTCCTAAGGTCGGGGAAGGCTCTGATTACCAACTTGTCACGCCCTCGATGCGGCTCTAGCTTCCACGTGTCGAGGCACGACTTAGAGGCATAACCGCATTGAAAGCAATGTCGCAAGTTAGGCAATCTTCACAACATCCCATGTAATATAGATAATAAAAGGGGATATACATAGTTGGCTTACACTCGCCACGTCAATCAAAGTACATAAATAGCATTACATCAAACAAACACTCATGGCCCGACTACGGCGCCAAAATAAAAGAACAACCCAACATGCGACACGGTCCCGATCACCCCAACTGGGCTCCACTACTGATCATCAGGGAAAGACACATAGTAACGGCGTGAGTCCTCGTCGAACTCCCACTTGAGCTCAAGCGCGTCATCTGGAACGGAATCATCAGGCCCTGCATCTGGTTTGGAAGTAATCTGTGAGCCACAGGGACTCAACAATCTCGCACCCTCGCGATCAAGACTATTTCAGCTCATAGGTAAGGCAAGGTAAAATATGTGGAGCTGCAGCAAGCGACTAGCATATATGGTGGCTATCCTGTTCGCAAAAGAGAGCGAGAAGAGAGGGAAAAGCGCGAACGAGTAACTAGAGGGCAACCTGCAGCAAGTATTACCCCAACACCGTGTTCACTTCCCGGACTCCGCCGAGAAGACACCATCACGGTAACTCACACAATTGATTCATTTTAATTAAGTTAAGGTTCAAGTTATCTACAACCGGACATTAACAAATTCCCATCTGCCCATAACCGCGGGCACGGCTTTAGAAAGTTCAAATCCCTACAGGGGAGTCCCAACTTAGCCCATGACAAGCTCTCACGGTCAACGAAGGAATAGACCTCCTCCCGAGACATTCCGATCACACTCGGTATCCCGGTTCTTCAAGACACTTCAACAAGTTAAAACAAATCCAGCAACACCGCCCAAATGTGCCGACAAATCCCGATAGGAGCTGCACATATCTTGTTCTCAGGGCACACTCAGATGAGCCAGACGTCGGGTAGGCCAGCCCAGAGTTGCCCCTGGTAGCCCCGGACATCGCTCGGTTGGACCAACACTC
>NC_057797.1:563166800-563186906 GCF_018294505.1 Triticum aestivum | reverse complement strand
AAATAAGATGACCCTCGGGCTCCGAAAACCCAAGGGAAAAAGAGGCTAGGTGGCAAATGGTAAAACCAAGGTTGGGCATTGCTGGAAAAGCTTTAATCAAGGCGAACTATCAAGGGGTTCCCATTATAACCCAACCGCGTAAGGAACGCAAAATCCGGGAACATAACACCGATATGACGGAAACTAGGGCGGCAAGAGTGGAACAAAACACTAGGCGAGAGGCCGAGCCTTCCACCCTTTACCAAGTATATAGATGCATTAAGATATCATGGCAATATAATGATATCCCAACAAGTAAATAATGTTCCAACCAGGAACGGCCTCCAATCTTCACCTGCAACTAGCAACGCTATAAGAGGGGCTGAGCAAAGCGGTAACATAGCCTATCAACGGTTTGCTAGGACATGGTGGGTTAGAGGTTTGACATGGCAATTTGGGAGGCATGATAAGCAAGTGGTAGGCTTCGTAGCATAGGCATAGCAAAAGAGCGAGCATCTAGCATAGCAAAGATAGTAGTGATTTCGAGGGTATGATCATCTTGCCTGCAAAGTTGTCAGAGTTGACTGGATCCTTGAAAGAAAACTCAACGGGCTCCTCATTAGCGAATTCGTCTCCTGGCTCTACCCAAACAAGACAAACAAGCAACAAGGACACAATCAACCACGTGCAAAACTCCAACAATATGATGCAACCATGGTATGCTATGCGGGATGCAATATGTGATGCATATGCAAGATTTGACAAGTAATGAATGAACCTGGCCTCAACTTGAAAATCCAAGTGTGCCACTGCAAAGATGAGATGAAATCGCTTGAAAACGATATAAAGAACGCCGGAATCGGAGTTACGGTTTGGGAATGGCAAGCAATTCAAATATGACCACGTTCTGCGATTTACAGCAAGTAGTCATCTAAACGCAACAAGATGAACATGCTACAGCACTCAAACATGACAAAAAAATACATGGCAGGGATCCATTCATGATACTTAACAAAAGACTAGCACTGAACTATGGCCAATTCATCCATTAGCAGGTTCAAACAAGCATGGCAAAAATGCATTTGGTAAACAGATTTCAGACTTAGTGAAATTAACACTTGTCTGGAATTTCAGATCAGGTAGCACACTTTGGAGCATGAAAAGTATATGCTACAGGTGCTGAACATGACAAAGTAAAGCATGTCATGGAGCTACTCAAAGAGCTTAACAAAAGTCCCTTAGTGACCTTGAGCCAAAAGGGATCAGAAAATACATTTGCAAGCATGTGAACATGGCAAAAACATAATCAGTTCTCAGACTTTGTGAAAACTGGAGCATGCTGAAACAGATATCAAGTAGGCATGTTTACGAGCTCGATGCACTCACTACAGAGCAAGTAATGACAATCTAAGCATACACCCATCAAGAATACACATTATACAAGCTAGAAATGGCAAGTACAATAACATGGCATGCACGGATCAACTACAACATCCTCGGCAAAATCACTAACAAGTAGACATTCTGCCCAGATTCACGAAATAGCAAAAGTAGATATCGATTGACTCAAGCTAGGATTCTCCATAATTGCAAAAAAATACATGGATGGATAGAGCACTACAAGATTAACAAAACATCCTTATTGATCATCCTCAAAAGAGGCACGGATCACTAGGAAACAACAAGAACATATGGCATATTGAGATAAACAAATCAAGGACTTAGTGGAAATGCTAAGTCCCTGAAATCAGCATTAACGAATGCTTCACTTTGCAAGCTTGTGCTAGTCACCACACACATCACAAAAATACATAGGTTGCACCTCTGGATAGATGGCAAAACATATAACAAAACACATGTAGAGCTCATGGGCATATCATGCACACAATAATCATGGCAAAAATGACAAATATCTAATTGGAGCAGCAGATCTGACAATTATCTCAAATAGCATTCTTCTAACAGCATTTAGGGCATCAAGATGAACTCAAAAGAAAATGATGCAATGATATGAAATGATGTGCTCTTTGAGACGAACATTTTGATATGCTATATGCCCAAAACAGAGCTACGGATGCAAAGTTACGATGCGATGAACATAGACAAAATAAATAGGGTTTCGGGCAAAAAAAAGTCAACCGAGGCAAGATCCGGATCCAGATCTGGCCGGGCGCGGTTTACGACGTTGGCCGGCAACTGTTCATCGGCGACGGGGCGCGGCCGGAGCAAGCGGATGAGGAGGAGGTCGGCGGCGGTCGGGCACCAGAGCCGGAGATGGCGGCGCGAGGCGGATGGAGCGGTGACGGCGGTCGCTGGAAGCGGCTCCGGCGCGGGCTTGCGGCGGCGGCCCGGTGCGGCAAGCCGGGCGGCGGCGGAGCCATCGGAGATGGCGGCGCGGTGCTCTGGGAGACCGGCCTCGGGGAAGAGAGGCGGCAAGAGGCGAGGAGCCTCGGGCCCGGTCGGCGTCATGGAGGGCCTGTGGCGGGCTTCGTGGGCCGGGCGCGATTCGCGGCGAAGTAGGGCTCGCGGGAGCTGACGTGGCGGCGGCGGCGCGGGTCGGACAATGTCCGGCCCGGCGGATTTTGTCCGGCGGCGGCGGGTGGAGATGGACCTAGGGATTTCGGGGGGAAGGATAAGGAGATTTTTCGGGGGTGTCTTTATATAGGCATAGAGGGAGCTAGGAGAGTTCAAATGAGGTGCGGTTTTCGGCCACGCGATCGTGATCGAACGCTCTAGATGATGGAGAGGGTTTTGGTGGGTTTTGGGCCAAAATGGAGGGGTGTTGGGCTGCAACACGCACGAGGCCTTCTCGGTCCCTCGGTTAACCGTTGGAGCATCAAACGAAGTCCAAACGGTACAAAACTTGACAGGCAGTCTACCGGTAGTAAACCAAGGCCGCTTGGCAAGTCTCGGTCCAATCCAGAAATGTTTAATACCCACACATGAAAGAAAGGTAGAAATGACCGCCGGAGGAGAACGGAGCGCCGGAATGCAAAACGGACAACGGGGAAAATGCTCGAATGCATGAGATAAACACGTATGCAAATGCAATGCACATGATGACATGATATGAGATGCATGACAACGATAACAACACACGGATATAAAAACCCGAACCCGAGAAAATAAAATAACTTAACACCGGAAACAGCAAGAGTTGGAGTACATATTGGGAAAATCATATCCGGGGTGTACAGAGATGGCTCCTGAAGGGGGATAATAATACAGACTTTTTTCATAAAGTGGCTAATGGGCGACATAGAAAGCACACTATGATCTCGCTGGAGTGCGGCCCAATAATTATTGAGGGGACCAAGAATTTATTGTCTCATGCTACGGAGTATTATAGAGACTTATTCGGTTCGGGCCCTGGAAATACTTGTAAGATCGATGCCTCACTTTGGTCTTGGGATGAAAAAATCATGCCTGAGGATAATGAGTACCTGACTCGTCCCTTTTCACTTAAGGAGATTAAAGAAGCGATGTTTGTGATGAAACCAAATCGAGCCCCTGGACCGGATAATATACCGGTGGAATTTTACCAGCATTGCTGGCAGGTTGTGAAAACAGATTTGTTCAACCTTTTTGAGTGGTTCTATGAGGGAAAATTAGATGTTCAAAGACTAAACTATGGTATTATTACACTGTTGCCTAAAATAGGTGATGCAAGAAAAATTCAGCAGTATAGGCCTATTTGTTTGCTGCGGTGCCCATATAAATTGATCACAAAAGCCATGGATCTCAGGGCCGCAAAATTTGCTAGCA
Source organism: Triticum aestivum (assembly GCF_018294505.1). Classification (NCBI taxonomy): domain Eukaryota; kingdom Viridiplantae; phylum Streptophyta; class Magnoliopsida; order Poales; family Poaceae; genus Triticum; species Triticum aestivum. Next base: position 563,183,162 of record NC_057797.1, on the reverse strand, counting down.
AGGTTTTTAGCATTCAGCAGAATGCGTTTATTAAGGGGCGACATATAGTGGATGGTATCTCATCCTTACATGAGGTGTTGCACTATACTCATATCAAAAAGGAGGTGGGTGTGATCTTTAAGATCGACTTTGAGAAAGCCTACGACAAAGTGAATTGGGACTTCTTACTAGACTGTCATGCTAAACGTGGGTTCAATTCAAAATGGTGTGGGTGGGTGTCGCAAATCCTTAGGAATGGCACGGTGAGTGTTAAAATCAATGATGAGACTGGTGTTGGAAATATGCCCTAGAGGCAATAATAAATTAGTTATTATTATATTATATTTCATTGTTCATGATAATCGTTTATTATCCATGCTAGAATTGTATTGATAGGAAACTCAGATACATGTGTGGATACATAGACAACACCATGTCCCTAGTAAGCCTCTAGTTGACTAGCTCGTTGATCAATAGATGGTTACGGTTTCCTGACCATGGACATTGGATGTTGTTGATAACGGGATCACATCATTAGGAGAATGATGTGATGGACAAGACCCAATCCTAAGCCTAGCACAAGATCGTGTAGTTCGTTTGCTAAAGCTTTTCTAATGTCAAGTATCATTTCCTTAGACCATGACATTGTGCAACTCCCGGATACCGTAGGAGTGCTTTGGGTGTGTGAAATGTCACAACGTAACTGGGTGGCTATAAAGGTACACTACAGGTATCTCCAAAAGTGTCTGTTGGGTTGGCATGAATCGAGACTGGGATGTGTCACTCCGTGTAAATGGAGAGGTATCTCTAGGCCCACTCGGTAGGACATCATCATAATGTGCACAATGTGACCAAGGAGTTGATCACGGGATGATGTGTTACGTAACGAGTAAAGAGACTTGCCGGTAACGAGATTGAACAAGGTATCGGGATACCGACGATCGAATCTCGGGCAAGTACAATACCGCTGGACAAAGGGAATTGTATACGGGGTTGATTGAATCCTCGACATCGTGGTTCATCCGATGAGATCATCGTGGAACATGTGGGAGCCAACATGGGTATCCAGATCCCGCTGTTGGTTATTGGCCGGAGAGTTGTCTCGGTCATGTCTGCATGGTTCCCGAACCCGTAGGGTCTACACACTTAAGGTTCGGTGACGCTAGAGTTGTTATGGGAAATAGTATGTGGTTACCGAAGTTTGTTCAGAGTACCGGATGAGATCCCAGACATGAGGAGGAGCTCCGGAATGGTCCGGAGGTGAAGATCGGTATATTGGACGAAGGGTATTGGAGTCCGGAATTGTTCCGGGGGTACCAGGTGATGACCAGCGTGTCCGAAAGGGGTTTCGGAGGCCCCGGCAAGCGTTGGGGGGGGGCTTATGGGCCAAGGCGAGAGGGCACATCAGCCCACTAAGGGGTTGAGCGCCCCTCCCACCCCATCTCACGTAACCAGGAGAGGTGGGGGTGCCACCCCTAGGGCAGCCGCCCCTCCCGGCTTGGGGGGCAAGTTTCCTAGGGGGTGGGGGCGCCCAAACCCATCTAGGGTTTCCCCTGTGGCCGCCGCCCCTCCCCTAGGGAACCCTAGGGCTCCTCCCCCTCCTCCCTTCCCCCTATATATAGTGAGGGAGAGAGAGGGCAGCGGCACCCTTCCCCTGGCGCAGCCCTCTTCCTCCTCCAACACCTCATCCTCCTCCGTATTGCTTGGCGAAGCCCTGCCGGAGAACCATGAGCTCCATCACCACCACGCCGTCGTGCTGTCGGATTTTTCCCTCAACTTCTCCTCTCACCTTGCTGGATCAAGAAGGAGGAGACGTCTCCCAACCGTACGTGTGTTGAACGCGGAGGTGCCGTCCGTTCGGCGCTAGGATCATCGGTGATTTGGATCACGACGAGTACGACTCCATCAATCCCGTTCACTTGAACGCTTCCGCTTAGAGATCTACAAGGGTATGTAGATGCACTCTCCTTCCCCTAGTTGCTAGATTACTCCATAGATTGATCTTGGTGATGCGTAGAAAATTTTAAATTTCTGCTATGATCCCCAACAGTGGCATCATGAGCTAGGTCTATGCGTAGTTTCTATGCACGAGTAGAACACAAAGCAGTTGTGGGCGTCGATTTTGTCAATTTACTTGTCGTTACTAGTCTTATCTTGGTTTGGCGGCATCGTGAGATGAAGCGGCCCGGACCGACCTTACACGTACTCTTACGTTAGACTGGTTCCATCGGCTGACATGCACTAGTTGCATAAGGTGGCTAGCGGGTGTCTGTCTCTCCCACTTTAGTCGGATCGGATTCGATGAAAAGGGTCCTTATGAAGGGTAAATAGAAATTGGCATATCACGTTGTGGTTTTCGCGTAGGTAAGAAACGTTTTTGCTAGAAACCTATAGCAGCCACGTAAAAACTTGCAACAACAATTAGAGGACGTCTAACTTGTTTTTGCAGCATATGCCGTGTGATGTGATATGGCCAAAAGGATGTGATGAATGATATATGTGATGTATGAGATTGATCATGTTCTTGTAATAGGAATCACGACTTGCATGTCGATGAGTATGACAACTGGCAGGAGCCATAGGAGTTGTCTTAATTTATTTATGACCTGCGTGTCAACTTAAACGTCATGTAATTACTTTACTTTATTGCTAAAGCGTTAGCCGTAGTAGTAGAATTAATAGATGACGAGACAACTTCAAGAAGACACGATGATGGAGATCATGATGATGGAGATCATGATGTCATGCCGGTGACAACGATGATCATGGAGCCCCGAATATGGAGATCAAAAGGAGCAAAATGATATTGGCCATATCATGTCACTATCTGATTGCATGTGATGTTTATCATGTTTTACATCTTATTTGCTTAGAATGACAGTAGCTTAAATAAGATGATCCCTCACTAAAATTTCAAGAAAAGTGTTCCCCCTAATTGTGCACCATTGCGAAGGTTCGTCGTTTTGAAGCACCACGTGATGATCGGGTGTGATAGATTTTAACGTTCGAATGCAACGGGTGTTGACGAGCCTAGCATGTACAAACATGGCCTCGGAACACATGCAATACACTTAGGTTGACTTGACAAGCCTAGCATGTACAGACATGGCCTCGGAACACGGAAGACCGAAAGGTCGAGCATGAGTTGTATAGAAGATACGATCAACATGAAGATGTTCACCGATGTTGACTAGTCCGTCTCACGTGATGATCGGACACGGCCTAGTTGACTTGGATCATGTTTCACTTAGATGACTAGAGGGATGTCTATCTGAGTGGGAGTTCATTGAATAATTTGATTAGATGAACTCAATTATCATGAACATAGTCTAAATTGTCTTTGCAAATATGTTGCAGATGAATAGCTCACGTTGTAGCTCGCTGTTTCAATACGTTCCTAGAGAAAGACCAAGTTGAAAGATATTGTAAGCAATGATGCGGACTAGGTCCGTAGTCCGAGGAGTGTCCTCACTGCTACATAGAAGGCTTACGTCTTTGATGCACCGCTCGATGTGCAAACCCCTACAACGTCGTCTGTGGATGTTGTGAACACCTGACATACACATTCTGATGACTACTTGATAGTTTAGTGCACCATACTTTACGGCTTAGAATCGGGATTCCAATGACGTTTTGAACGCCATAGAACATATGAGATGTCCAAGAGCTGAAATTGGGATTTCAGGCTCATGCCCGTGTTGAGAGGTATGAGACCTCTGACAAGTTATTTTGCCAACAAGATGGAGGAGAATAGCTCAGCTAGTGAGCATGTGCTCAGAATGTTTGGGTACTACAATCACTTAAATCAAGTGGGAGTTAAACTTCCAGATAAGATAGTGATTGATAGAGTTCTCTAGCCACTATCACTAAGCTACTAGATCTTTGTGATGAACTATGACATGCAAGGGATGGAGTTGATCCCGGAGCTGTTCGCGGTGCTTAAGACCGCAAAAGGTAGAAATCAAGAAGGAGCATCAAGTGTTGATGGTTTGACAAGACCACTGGTTTCAAGAAGGGCAAGGGCTAGAAGAGAAACTTCATGAATGGCAAACCAGTTGCCGCTCCAGTAAAGGAACCCAAGGTCGAACCCAAACCCGAGACTAAGTGCTTCTATTGTAAAGGGGACGGTCACTGGTAGCGGAATTACCCCAAATGCATGGTAGATAAGAAGGCTGGCAACTTCAACAAAGTATATACGTGTTATTAATGTGTACCTTACTAGTACTCCTGGTAGCACCTGGGTATTGGATACCGGTTCAGTTACTATTATTGGTGACTTGAAGCAAAAGCTACGGACTAAACGGAGATTGGCTAAGGGCGAGGTGACGATGTGTGTTGGAAGTGTTTCCAAAGTTGATGAGATCACCATCACATGCTCCATCTACCTTCGGGATTAGTATTGAACCTAGATAAATGTTATCAGGTGTCTACGTTGAGCATGAATATGATTAGATCATGTTCATTGCAATACGGTCATTCATTTAAGTTAGAGAATAATGGTTATTCTGTTTACATGAATGATCCCTTTCATGGTCATGCATCCTATGTGAATGGTTCATTGAATCTCGGTCGTGGTAATGCACACGTTCACGCCAAAAGATGTAGAGTTAATAATGATAGTACCACTTTCTCGTGGCACTGCCGCTTAGGTCATATTGGCGTAAGATGCATGAAGAAACTCCATGTCGATGGATGTTTGGAGTCACTTGATTTTGAATCACTTGACACATGCGAGCCATGCCTCATGGGCAGGATGACTAAGACCCCGTTTTCAGGTACAATGAAATGGGCAAGTGACTTGTTGGAAATCATGCATGCTGATGCATGTGATCCAGTGAGAATTGAAGCGTGCGGTGGATATCGCTATTTTCTCATCTTCACTGACGATTTGGGTAGATATAGGTATATCTACTTAATGAAGCACAAGTCTAAAACGTTTGAAAAGTTCAAGCGATTTCAGAGTGAAGTTAAGAATCATCATAACAATAAGATCATGTTCCTACGATCTGATCAAAAGGGGATTTTCTGAGTTATGAGTTTGGCAATCACTTAAGACATTGTGGAATTGTTTCACAGTTGAAGCCACCTGGAACACCACAAGGTAATGGTGTGTCCGGACGTCGTAATCGAACCCTATGAGATATGGTGCGATCTATGATGTCTCTTACCAATCTACCATTTTCATTTTGAGGTTATGCGTTAGAGACAGTTGCATTCACTTTAGATAGGACACCATCTAAGTCCGTTGAGACGACGTCATATGAACATTGGTTTGGCAAGAAACCAAAGTTGCCGTTTCTTAATGTTTGGGGATGCGATGCTTAAAGCTTCAGCCGGAGAACCTCGAACCCAAAGCGGACAAACACATCTTCATAGGATACCCAAGGGTGACAGTTGGGTATACCTTCTATCTCAGATCCGAGGGCAAATTGTTTGTCACTAAGAACGGGTCCTTTCTCGAGAAGGAGTTTCTCTTGAAAGAATTGAGTGGGAGGAAGATAGAACTTGATGAGGTTGTCGAACCTTTACTTCAACCAGAGAGTGATGCAACACAGAAAGATGTTTTCTATGGCGCCTACGTCTGTTGAATAGGAAGTTAATGATAGTGATCATGAAGCTTCGGATCAAGTTGCTATCGAACCTCATAGGTCGACAAGGATATGTACTACTCCTGTGTGGTACGGTAATCCTGTCTTAGATATCATGTTGTTAGACAACAATGAACCCACGAGTTATGGAGAAGCGATGGTGGGCCCGTATTCCGACAAATGGTTAGAAGCCATGAAATCCGAGATAGGATCCATATATCAGAACAAAGTATGGACTTTGGTGGACTTGCCCGATGATCGGCAAGCCATTGAGATAAATGGATCTTTAAGAAGAAGATGGACGTGGGCGGTAATGTTACCGTCTATGAAGCTCGACTTGTGGGAAAGAATCTTTTCACAAGTTCAAGGAGTTGACTACGATGAGAATTTCTCACCCGTAGTGATGCTTAAGTCCGTCGGAATCATGTTAGCATTAGCTATATTTTTCATTTATGAAATCTGACAGATAGATGTCAAAACAAGTTTTCTTACCAGTTTCGTAAGAAAAAGTTGTATGTGATACAATAAAAGGTTTTGTCGATCCTAAGGATGCTAAAAGTTATGCTGGCTCCAGCAATCCTTCTATGGACTAGAGCAAGCATCTCGGAGTCAAAATATATGCTTTGATAGAGTGATCAAAGCTTTTAGGTTTATACAATGTTTGCTAGAAACTTGTATTTACAAGAAAGTGAGTGGGAGCACTACAACATTTCTGATAAGTATATGTGGATGACATATTGTAGATCCGAAATAATGTAGAGTTTCTGGAAAGCATAAACGGTTGTTTGAAGAGTGTTTTTCAAAGGAAGACCTGGATAAAGCTGCTTACATATTGGGCATCAAGATCTATAGAGATAGATCAAGACGCCTGATGATACTTTCAAAGAATGCACACCTTGACATGTTTTTGAAGGAGTTCAAAATAGATCAGTCAAAGAAGGGGTTCTTACCTGAGTTGTAAGGTGTGAAGTTGAGTAAGACTCAAAGCTTGACCACGGCAGAAGAAAGAGGAAGGACGAAGGTCGTCCCCTATGCTCTTGTCATAGGCTCTATACGGTATGCCATGCTGAGTACCGCACCTGATGTGTGCCTTGCCACATGTCTGGCAAGAGGGTACAAAGGTGATCTAGGACTGGATCACCAGATAGCGGTCAAAATTGTCCTTAGAGGAATAAGGAAATGTTTCTCGGTTATGGAGGTGATAAAGAGTTTGACGTAAAGAGTTACGTCGATGCAGGCTTAACACCTATCCGGATAGCTCTGAGTAGAGATACCGGATATGTATAATGGAGCAAAAATTTGGAATAGCTCCAAGTGGAACGTGGTAGCAGCATCTATGATATGACATAAAGTTTTGCGAAATACATAGGGATCTGAATATGGCAAGACCCGTTGACTACAACCTCTCTCACAAGCATAACATGATCAAACCCAGAACTCTTTGAGTGTTTATCACATAGTGATGTGAACTAGATTATTCAGTCTAGTAAACTCTTTGGATGTTGGTCACATGGCAATGTGACCTGTGAGTGTTAATCACATGGTGATGTGAACTAGATTATTGACTCTAGTGCAAGTGGGAGACTGTTGGAAATATGCCCTAGAGGCAATAATAAATTAGTTATTATTATATTATATTTCATTGTTCATGATAATCATTTATTATCCATGCTAGAATTGTATTGATAGAAAACTCAGATACATGTGTGGATACATAGACAACACCATGTCCCTAGTAAGCCTCTAGTTGATTAGCTCGTCGATCAATAGATGGTTACGGTTTCCTGACCATGGACATTGGATGTCGTTGATAACGGGATCACATCATTAGGAGAATGATGTGATGGACAAGACCCAATCCTAAGCCTAGCACAAGATCGTGTACTTCGTTTGCTAAAGCTTTTCTAATGTTAAGTATCATTTCCTTAGACCATGAGATTGTGCAACTCCCGGATACCGTAGGAGTGCTTTGGGTGTGCGAAATGTCACAACGTAACTGGGTGGCTATAAAGGTACACTACAGGTATCTCCGAAAGTGTCTGTTGGGTTGGCACGAATCGAGACTGGGATTTGTCACTTCGAGTAAACGGAGAGGTATCTCTGGGCCCACTCGGTAGGACATCATCATAATGTGCACAATGTGACCAAGGAGTTGATCACGTGATGATGTGTTACGGAACGAGTAAAGAGACTTGCCGGTAACGAGATTGAACAAGGTATCGGGATATCGACGATCGAATCTCGGGCAAGTACAATACAACTAGACAAAGGGAATTGTATACGAGGTTGATTGAATCCTCGACATCATGGTTCATCCGAGGAGATCATCATGGAACATGTGGGAGCCAACATGGGTATCCAGATCCCGCTGTTGGTTATTGGCCGGAGAGTTGTCTCGGTCATGTCTACATGGTTCCAGAACCCGTAGGGTCTACACACTTAAGGTTCGGTGACGCTAGAGTTGTTATGGGAAATAGTATGTGGTTACCGAAGGTTGTTCGGAGTCCCGGATGAGATCCCGAACATGACGAGGAGCTCCGGAATGGTCCGGAGGTGAAGATCGGTATATTGGACGAAGGGTATTGGAGTTCGGAATTGTTCCGGGGGTACCAGGTGATGACCAGCGTGTCCGAAAGGGGTTTCGGAGGCCCCGGCAAGCGTTGGGGGGGGGGCTTATGGGCAAAGGGGAGAGGGCACATCAGCCCACTAAGGGGTTGAGCGCCCCTCCCACCCCATCTCACGTAACCAGGAGAGGTGGGGGCGCCACCCCTAGGGCAGCCGCCCCTCCCAGCTTGGGGGGCAAGTTTCCTAGGGGGTGGGGGCGCCCAAACCCATCTAGGGTTTCCCCTGTGGCCGCCGCCCCTCCCCTAGGGAACCCTAGGGCGCCTCCCCCTCCTCCCTTCCCCCTATATATAGTGAGGGAGAGAGAGGGCAGCGGCACCCTTCCCCTGGCGCATCCCTCTTCCTCCTCCAACACCTCATCATCCTCCGTAGTGCTTGGCGAAGCCCTGCCGGAGAACCACGAGCTCCATCACCACCACGCCGTCGTGCCGTCGGAGTTTTCCCTCAACTTCTCCTCTCACCTTGCTGGATCAAGAAGGAGGAGACGTCTCCCAACCGTACGTGTGTTGAACGCGGAGGTGCCGTCCGTTTGGCTCTAGGATCATCGGTGATTTGGATCACGACGAGTACGACTCCATCAACCCCGTTCACTTGAACGCTTCCGCTTAGCGATCTACAAGGGTATGTAGATGCACTCTCCTTCCCCTAGTTGCTAGATTACTCCATAGATTGATCTTGGTGATGCGTAGAAAATTTTAAATTTCTGCTACGATCCCCAACAACTGGGCCTTATATCCAGAGTGCTAAAGGGGTGCGGCAAGGTGACCCTCACTCTCCATTTTTGTTCAACCTTGCAGCAGAATGTTTAACCAAAATGGTTATTGCTGCCCAAAAAAACTGTCTCATCAAAGGATTGGCCTCGGGGCTAATCGAGGGAGGGGTGGGTATCCTCCAATACGCTGATGACACCGTCCTGTGCTTTGAACATGACACTGACAGGGCTGTTAATGTTAAGGTGTTGCTATATCTCTTCGAGCTCATGTCTTGATTGAAAATCAATTATGATAAGAGTGAAGTGTTTGTGGTGGGAGGGGATAACGAAACTGACATAATTTAGGCAGAGATATTTGGTTGCCGTGTGGGCACCTTACCCATGAGGTACTTGGTAGTGCCAGTAACCTATTCCACTCTTAAGAATATCGAGCTAGATTTCTTGGATGCTAAAATGGTCAAAAAAACTTGATGCATGGGTGGCATATGCAGCCTCCTCGGGTGCTAGACTCACTTTGCTAGATTCTAGCTTGGATGGTATTCCTTCCGACCTGATGTCCATGTTTCTCTTCAACAAAACCTTCATTGAAAAAATTAATAAGCATCGCAGACGCTTCTTTTGGAGGAGGAAGAATAAGAAGCGTGCTTATCACATGGTTAGATGGGATAGGATCTGCCGATCAAAAAGAATTGGTGGCTTGGGAATAAAAGATCTCCACAAGCAAAACATTAGCCTCCTTGTGAAATGGTGGTGGAAGTTGGAAACTTGCGATGGGCTATGGCAATGCATTATCCGAGCTAAATATTTCAGGAACAAAACCGTTGCGAATATCTGCAGCCGCTTTTCTGATTCCCCTTGCTGGAAATCCATTATGAAGGTCAAAGATACTTATATGGCTGGGAGGAAAATCATCATTAACAAAGGAGATTTAGCTAGGGTTTGGCACCACCCATGGATAGATAACTGCCCATTACAAGAGCATTTCTCTGTCTTATATGACATTTGTCAAAATCAAGACTGCACCATTGCTTCTTTTGCAGCCAACAACTACGATCTAGCTTTTAGACGTAGGTTGTTTGGTGCATTGGAGGAACAATAGAACTGGGTGGTGTGCGAGGCTAAAAAAAATCTTTGAATGAGAATCCTGACATTGTCTCCTGGTCCTTGAATAGTGGGGGTAAATTTACCACTAAATCTGTATATGAGTGGCTGGAGAGAGACCTATCTGGACCTAACTATAAAAAGGTGTGGAAAGCTGCGATTCCCTTGAAAATAAAAATTTTCCTGTGGCAGCTATTCCAAAATGTTGTGCTTACACGCGATAACATGCGACATAGGAATTGGCCGGGAAATCCTATGTGCTCGTTTTGTACGGAGGTGGAAACTGCTAATCATCTATTCTTCACTTGTTCACTCGCCCGCACGGTCTGGGGCGCGCTGGGGCTGACTGTCGGGATCTCTTGTGCCCCTAGGTCTATTTGGCAGTGCTTTGCTTGGCTGTATAAGTTTTTCCCAGGAGGGAAGAAGTTTTATATGATGATTATTGCAGCCGTGTGTTGGGCAATTTGGTGCCTCCGCAACAAAACTACTTTTGACAAGTATAATGCCCGTACTCCTTTGGAGGCTGTCTTTACTGCTTGTTCTTTTATGTTATACTGGGCAGGATTGCTTAAGGAGGAAGACAAGATGAGATTCCAAGTGGGGGTGAAGAGGCTGGCTAATGTGGCGGCTGCCCTGGCGGACAGATCATATGCTCGCGGCAGGCTGCTCCTGGGAGATGGGGATGGTATTCAGATTGGGGAGCTGTCTTGATCTTGTTACCTTTAGACTGGCCTATATCCACTAGGGTCTGATGCCCGCTGGAATTGTTCTTTTGATGATACTGATCCATCCTTTTTAGAATTCCTATGTCCTAGACAGGTGCTTTTGGTTCGAGTTGTGGTTGTAGTGTCGTTAGGTTTTCGCTCCACAGCTGATAGTTCGTTTCTAGGGCTGTCATGTAGTGGGTTTCCTGTCGATACACCAACTCGCTCGTGCCCCTTTCAGTCTCCTTTTGCTGGGTAGTTATCTTTAGCTGGCTCGGTGCTTATCTTGTGAAACATGATCGACGCATGACTGATGTATTTCCGTTGATTGCAAAATTAATGGAAAGAGGTATGAGCCCGGTTGGAAAAAAGTGAACGACAAATCTCCCGTGTGCACTGTGCAGGGAGGGATCCGTCACCTTCCTAGCTACGTAGTACTAGATTGCTCCATGGTTTCAGCCTATTACTCCAATCATGGAACTAACATACAGTTCGTCAATCTCATCAACCAGGAATTACCAACCAATGCATCTTGCTTCTACGTATACATAAAACAAAAATAAAGCGGCTCGCTACACGAGTGCACGTCGCCGAAAACATCCCTCTCAGAGAGAGAGAGCTAACGTAGGAGCACACTAGGAGCCGCGATAGCACATCGTGGCCAACTCGTCCTTGCCGTTCAGAAAGGTTGTAGCCATGTGCGCGATGATCGGCCGTTGGTAGGACGATCGAGTCACGGCCACCGTGTATTTCGTCTTGATCGCCCCACCGCGGGCACCGAGGTTTTTGTCCGCGTCATATCGTGTCCGGTCCTCTACAACCGTTGTTTATTCAGCCGCGCGCACACGGCGCCCGACCGCGACCTGAAACCCAAATGTGTGGACGGCCGAAATCCTAACGTTGAGTCGGCCGGCTGTAGGGAAAATGAAAAAAGAGCTTTCACCTGCTTTCACGAGTCATTTCAGAATCATGGAAGGCCTGGCTGGCCACCTGCCCCTGTCCACGGCGTCCCACGTCAGCCAGGTGAAGAAATGGTATCCATGAGATCTTTTCGGTTTGCTTTCAAAACCACTGTGCAGAATATTTTTCTTTCTACAAATCTTACTGCCCACAATCTTATCGTTCGACAAACCTAAGTAAACTATAAGGGTTTCTACAATGCAGACCCTCAGAACAAATATGTGGGGTGTAATGGACGTGTGTCTTAGATGGAGGCTTGTTTCATCTTTACGCTTCTTGTACATTGTTATTTTTCCTTCTATGAAAATAAGGTACGCCTTTGACGTACTTTCGAAAAAAAACAATGCCAACCCTCAGAACAAATATGTTATCCATCTATTGATACGTCCAGACGTATCCCTGGACACCGATACGCAAGCCGGTCATCCAAACGTATACGTTAAATGTCCTCCACTATTAAGTTAAATAAAAAGTGACCTTACACCAAATAACAATTGTCTTTCTTCATTACGTAAAAGTTTAGCATGTAATCATGAGTATATACAATTGATTAACGGCCTTCCGTCGTGGCATGCAATGGCCTTCTGCCAACTAAGAATGGCATTCCGCCATGATTTTTTATTTGATGTCTTGAACCGCTTACTAATCACGTAGTATATGTATATTAGGCCCCCTTCGCCACTCCACGTATGTTCTGTCATGGTCTCGCTCACTTCGCTCGTCTATCGTATTGGTTCGACTTCGTCCGTCCAGCGACAACATTTTGCCTCTGACGACTTCACTATCACTCATGACTGGTAGTAGTTGTCTCTATGTAGTAGTCGGCCTTTGTTCGCTTCCTGCATGTCTCTTTCTTGTACTAATTAATGTGTATGGAAAGTCTTCCCAATGCCTCCTTCCTTGCCGCCAACTCACGCTAGATGGTAAGAAGGGACGAGACTTGCCTGCTCCCCGCGCGTGCTTTTATCCGTGCTCCCGCGTACGTGGAGTGATGGTCATTTTAAAACATGTTTTCCGCCAAATGCTAATCACCTTTTGGCCTTTAAACATGTTAGCCTTCCGTCAAATTAATTAGTTACTCTAGCTATATGTAAGTCATCTGAAAAATAATTTTGGGTTAGTCAATGTTGTTGGATGTTGATCCTGCTTTAAGATTCGTGCTCTTTTGCTTTGTTGTATGAGTTGTTTTGGTCTTTTTTTTACTGACCACATATTTGGGCCAGTCAATTCCTAAATGGTCTAAAGCCCATTACCCCAGCCCTCCCCTCTCCCCCTTTGTTCCTTTTTTATTTTTCCGTTTTTACTTTTTTTTCCTTTTTTTTCTTTATTGGTCAGGTTTTTGTGTGGGGGGTGTTTTTAGGTGTTGGGTGAATCTAATATATATATATATATACACACACACACACACACACACACACGAATACTATAAAATATATGTGAAAATTGTACTATTATATGATTATTTTTTTCATGCTAAAAAAGTGCGATTTCAGTGTAATTGTGTGCAAGTTTTGTTTTCTTTCTTCTTAAAGTGAAATACCGATGCCACTAATTCATTGTTTCATAGAAAAATTTATTATTTTAATTTTGATTTAGTTATCATTACATTTTGAACGCTGCTACACACACGATAGAATCTGGACGATTTGTGCATGATACAACACGTCAGGCCATCCATGCATAGAGGGAAAGCTGACTATCACCATTCGATCCTCCATCGTTCACAGCTCGTCCAGACGAAGTCGTCCACATAATAATTTCGTTACATTTTCTTTCTTCTTTTGAGGGTAGTACCATTGCCACTAATTCATTTCTTCTTATGATTTCCTTTTTTGCGAAATGCATTCGGCTGCTGAAACAAGAAACACGATGCAGAGCATATGGAGGCCTCGCTGATACTAGTATTAAATTGCATATCATTTAACCAGTTCATCTAAAAGATAAGCTAAAGAAAAGAATTAGACATTTTACACTCCCACTTGCAACTCATGGATAATTTGCACAAGAGAAGAGTACGTCCCTGTTATAGCCACCAGCAAGCCCAACACCAGTATTCCGACGATCGACGCCGTCTCCAAAGCCGTGAGAGATGTAGCTCCGAAGATCCTGACATAGCAGAGGCACGGCAGCAGCATGCACGCGCACACGCTGAGCAGGGAACCCACCAGCGCCATGAGGTACCCGAAGAAGGGCAGCGCGATCGCGACGACCACCGTGCTCAGCACCAGCAGCGTCCTCACCGCCACGGAGGCCGCGGCTCCCTCGCCTACCACGCCACGAAACCTCTCCTCGATGGCCACCGCGATCGGCGTGACCACCAGTGCATACTTCGAGAAAGGCATGACCACCGTCGTGTATATGGCGATCTTGGAGCTGAGCCTCGCCGCCGGTAGGTTGAGCGTCACCTGGGACTGCACGCCGTCGCCGTACATGAGGTATCCCAGCACGGCCATTGAGCCGTAGTTGAGCGTGCACAGCACGAAGCATATCGCTAGCATCTGGTTAATTAGGAAGAGAAGTTAGTATCCATCTTCAGCAGCAGACCAGTGAAGCAAGGGAATACTAAATTACTGTTACCTTTGGGAACTGAGATTTTTGCTTCATGGATGTGTACAGCGTCGGGAACACCGCGTGGGTGCAGTAGCAGAAGGTGTAGAGGCCGAGAGCGGTGGGGAGGCCGGTGAGCCGCAATGGCGTGGTAGTGCCTCGCCCGGAGAACCCGACGCCGTCGACGGCCGCGGCCCAGAGCACGCTGAGGACGATGGCGACCGACGCGAACACGCCTGCAGCGGAGACGTAGGCGAGCACGCCCAGACTGCGCAGCCACGTCGTGGGCGCGACCATGAGCGCCACCAGCACGACGAACAGCTGCTTCCCCGCAAGCGACACGGGCCCCAGGTGAACGCTGGCGCCGGGGAAAAGCTTGTCGAGGTTGTCGCCGTCGAGGATGAGGAAGCCGATGGCGACGAGGTAGAGCTCGGCGTACATGAAGGCGGACACGACCAGGCGTCCCCGGCGGCCGAAGGCGCGCTCGCCGATGTCCGGGTACGTCCGGATTGCCTGGTCAGCGGCCATGCAACGCCCGAGGAGGAGGCCCGTGTACCAGCAGGTGGCGGCCACGGCGGCGAGCAGCGCCAGGCTCAGCCATCCACCCTCCGCGAGCGCGTACGGCATCGACAGCAGCCCAACACCTACTCAAAACAAGTGTCGCACGGTGTGAATCAAAACAAGGTGCAAAAGCGAAACCAAGAGAATTAACAGCATGACTGCGCGAACAAAAAATTGCATGCAGACCTGCCAAGCCGTTGGTGCCGTTGAGGCAAGTTCGCACGAAGCTGGCATTGCCGTCGTCTTGCCCCCCGCCGTGCGGCGCCTTCCCCGGCCGCGTGGCCTCTTGCGCCCCGAGAAGCGGCACGTCATAGCTCATTTGCACGGCGCAATCCGACCGCGCGCTCACGCTTATTGGTATGTACTTGGGGTCTCTATTTGACATTTGACTCTAGTACAAGCTCCCTCAACGATCCACCTTTATAGTTTCAGAGAAATTCAGAGCAGGAGATAGAACACACCCTGTGAAATCACACTAAATCTTGGACTATCAAAATTTTCGGGCAAGAATTCACAGATCACAGCATACGCCCAGCAGCAAGCTGAACCAAACTAGTACCGAAATAGAAATCCATCAATTTGAACCCTGTGAGAAGGGAGCAGGGAGGGAAGAGGGAGAAAGGGGGGGAGGTACCTGCGATAATGGGGGAGGCGGCGCAGGTGGGGAAGTCGGGCTGGGGCTGAGAATATGGAGAAGACGGGCGACCGGAGAGCCGGATGGGACGCAGAGTTGGGGCCTAGGGCTGAGAAGATGGAGAAGAGGGGCGGCGGAGAAGCGTTCACGGGAACGAGAGGTGCCTCGCTCGGGCTGAGGAGGAGAAGAGATCGAAGCGGCACGTGACTTATAGAAGGGCGATGATAAATTTGGACCGGTCACCCTGCAGCCGCCCAATACAGCTGCGGACAGCCGTTTGATTTGCCCCGCGGCGTCTTCTTTCTTCCCTCTCTCACGCAATGTCGTAGCAGCGCACACAAGACCCCATCCCCACCCGACGACCCAGTGCCGCCGCACTCGCCGTGGTGACCCGTCACGCTCCCTGCGTTCATCGATTCCAGCCAAAAAACGAGTCGTAGATGTAGCTCCCCGGCTCTACAGTTGTAGCACCATGTGGTTGCTGTCACGCCTTGTCGGTCGAGTTTGAAGCTCGCCGGCGACCGGTTGCAGCATCCTTCCCCCTGTCCCATGCTAGATCTCATCGCCGGGATTCACAGCAAACCACCATCGACACCTCGTTGTAGTGAAGAATGAATGTAGTGGCAAAAAGCAGTTGACGGTAGTCACAAAAATCAACATGGTTGCAGCAAAAAACATCGTCTCGCTGTTTGGGGGTCGTAGGTAAGTCGTAAAATGGATGTAGCAAAAAATTCTTCGGTGGTAGCAAAAATGGACGATGGTGCCGCCACCACCCCCCGAGCCGGATTAGCTCTTGTTTTCTCTTTGTTCGGGGCTTGTTTTGGTGTGCCCCCAATGATTATTTGAGACTTGCTTGTACTTGCACCTTTCTTGACTTGTTGTTTGATGCTTGGTGTCGTTGCTTTACAATATAAAGCGGGGGGAAACTCTTTTTCATAAACAAATATGCCGCCG
>NC_057797.1:563161200-563166400 GCF_018294505.1 Triticum aestivum | reverse complement strand
ACAAACGATGACCACCACGTCGCCGGCTATGCTCCGGTTCCAGCAAAAACCATCACCACATGCAGCATCTCGAAAAGTCGATTCCAGCATACATCATAGCTGGTTCCAGCATCCCATCCGACCAGTGGCGGAGCTAGCCGGCAATCCATGGGGGGCGAAACACAAATCGCCAGTGTTTGTGAGGGGGGGGGGCAAATGCTAAAAAAATCCAATCTAAGCCCTATTTAAATTTTTTCCTTTAGAAAATTATCCAAGGCTGGGGGTAGCGCCCCCCTGGCCTCAACATAGATACGCCACTGCATCCGACGATTGGGGGAAATCAATGGCCGGAAGCACCGGCGACGCGATTCTGGTTTTACAGCGAGCTAGCACTAGTAGAAAACAGGGCTTTGGTCCAGGCCGGGTCAGCCCATTAGTCCCGGTTCAGTCTAGAACCGGGACCAATGTGGGCATTGGTCCCGGTTCGTGAGCCCAGGGGGCCGGCCGGGCCACGTGGGCCATTTGTCCCGGTTCATCTGGACCTTTTGGTCCCGGTTGGTGGGATG
This sequence comes from Triticum aestivum, assembly GCF_018294505.1. Taxonomy (NCBI): domain Eukaryota; kingdom Viridiplantae; phylum Streptophyta; class Magnoliopsida; order Poales; family Poaceae; genus Triticum; species Triticum aestivum. Next base: position 563,165,855 of record NC_057797.1, on the reverse strand, counting down.
AACCGGGACCAATGGGCCTCGCTCCTGGCCCACCACCATTGGTCCCGGTTGGTGGCTTGAACCGGGACCAAAGGCTCTCCTTTAGTCCCGGCTCTTGTCACCAACCGGGACCAATGAGGTGCCTGAAGGAAATATGCCCTAGAGGCAATAATAAAGTTATTATTTATTTCCTTATATCATGATAAATGTTTATTATTCATGCTGGAATTGTATTAACCGGAAACATAATACATGTGCAAATACATAGACAAACAGAGTGTCATTAGTATGCCTCTACTTGACTAGCTCGTTAATCAAAGATGGTTATGTTTCCTAACCATAAACAAAGAGTTGTTATTTGATTAACGGGATCACATCATTAGGTGAATGATCTGATTGACATGACCCATTCCATTAGCTTAGCACCCGATCGTTTAGTATGTTGCTATTGCTTTCTTCATGACTTATACCTGTTCCTATGACTATGAGATTATGCAACTCCCATTTGCCGGAGGAACACTTTGTGCGCTACCAAACGTCACAACGTAAATGGGTGATTATAAAGGTGCTCTACAGGTGTCTCTAAAGGTACATGTTGGGTTGGCGTATTTCGAGATTAGGATTTGTCACTTCGATTGTCGGAGAGGTATCTCTGGGCCCTCTCGGTAATACACATCACATAAGCCTTGCAAGCATTGCAACTAATGAGTTAGTTGTGAGATGATGTATTACGGAACGAGTAAAGAGACTTGCCGGTAACGAGATTGAACTAGGTATGGGATACCGACGATCGAATCTCGGGCAAGTAACATACCGATGACAAAGGGAACAACGTATGTTGTTATGCGGTCTGACCGATAAAAGATCTTCGTAGAATATGTAGGAGCCAATATGAGCATCCAGGTTCCGCTATTGGTTATTGACCGGAGACGTGTCTCGGTCATGTCTACATTGTTTTCGAACCCGTAGGGTCCGCACGCTTAAGGTTTCGATGACAGTTATATTATGAGTTTATGAGTTTTGATGTACCGAAGTTAGTTCGGAGTCCCGGATATGATCACGGACATGACGAGGAGTCTCGAAATGGTCGAGACATAAAGATTGATATATTGGACGGCTATATTCGGACACCGGAAGTGTTCCGGGGAAGTTTCGGATAAAACCGGAGCACCGGGGGGTTACCGGAACCCCCCGGGGGGTTAATGGGCCTCATGGGCCTAAAGTGGAGAAGAGGAGGGGCTGCCAGGGCAGGCCGCGTGCCCCCTCTCCCCCTAGTCCGAGTTGGATAAGGAGGAAGGGGCGGTCCCCCCCCCCTTTTCCTTCTCTCCTTCCCCCTCTCCTACTTGGACAAGGAAAGGGAGGGGAGTCCTACTCCCGGTAGGAGTAGGACTCCTCCTGCGCGCCTCCTACTAGGGCCGGCCGCACCCCCCCCTCGGATCCTTTATATACGGAGGCAAGGGACACCCCTAGAGACACAAGTTGATCCACGTGATCATATTCTTAGCCGTGTGCGGTGCCCCCTTCCACCATAGTCCTCGATAATATTGTAGCGGTGCTTAGGCGAAGCCCTGCGACAGTAGTGAAGGAAATATGCCCTAGAGGCAATAATAAAGTTATTATTTATTTCCTTATATCATGATACATGTTTATTATTCATGCTAGAATTGTATTAACCGGAAACATAATACATGTGTGAATACATAGACAAACAGAGTGTCACTAGTATGCCTCTACTTGACTAGCTCGTTAATCAAAGATGGTTATGTTTCCTAACCATGAACAATGAGTTGTTATTTGATTAACGGGATCACATCATTAGGTGAATGATCTGATTGACATGACCCATTCCATTATCTTAGCACCCGATCGTTTAGTATGTTGCTATTGCTTTCTTCATGACTTATACATGTTCCTATGACTGAGATTATGCAACTCCCGTTTGCCGGAGGAACACTTTGTGTGCTACCAAACGTCACAACGTAAATGGGTGATTATAAAGGTGCTCTACAGGTGTCTCCAAAGGTACATGTTGGGTTGGCGTATTTCGATATTAGGATTTGTCACTTCGATTGTCGGAGAGGTATCTCTGGGCCCTCTCGGTAATACACATCACATAAGCCTTGCAAGCATTGCAACTAATGAGTTAGTTGTGAGATGATGTATTACGGAATGAGTAAAGAGACTTGCCGGTAACGAGATTGAACTAGGTATGGGATACCGACGATCGAATCTCGGGCAAGTAACATACCGATGACAAAGGGAACAACGTATGTTGTTATGCGGTCTGACCGATAAAAGATCTTCGTAGAATATGTAGGAGCCAATATGAGCATCCAGGTTCCGCTATTGGTTATTGACCGGAGACGTGTCTCGGTCATGTCTACATTGTTCTCGAACCCGTAGGGTCCGCACACTTAAGGTTTCGATGACAGTTATATTATGAGTTTATGAGTTTTGATGTACCGAAGTTAGTTCGGAGTCCTGGATATGATCACAGACATGACTAGGAGTCTCGAAATGGTCGAGACATAAAGATTGATATATTGGACGGCTATATTCGGACACCGGAAGTGTTCCGGGGAAGTTTCACATAAAACCGGAGCACCGGGGGGTTAATGGGCCTCATGGACCTAAAGTCGAGAAGAGGAGGGGCTGCCAGGGCAGGCCGCGCGCCCCCTCTCCCCCTAGTCCGAATTGGATAAGGAGGGAGGGGCGGCGCCCCCCTTTTCCTTCTCTCCTTCCCCCTCTCGTACTTGGACAAGGAAAGGGAGGGGAGTCCTACTCCCGGTAGGAGTAGGACTCCTCCTGCGCGCCTCCTACTAGGGCCGGCCGCACCCCCCCTTGGATCCTTTATATATGGAGGCAAGGGACACCCCTAGAGACACAAGTTGATCCACGTGATCATATTCTTAGCCGTGTGCGGTGCCCCCTTCCACCATAGTCCTCGATAATATTGTAGTGGTGCTTAGGCGAAGCCCTGCGACAGTAGTGAAGGAAATATGCCCTAGAGGCAATAATAAAGTTATTATTTATTTCCTTATATCATGATAAATGTTTATTATTCATGCTAGAATTGTATTAACCGGAAACATAATACATGTGTGAATACATAGACAAACAGAGTGTCACTAGTATGCCTCTACTTGACTAGCTCGTTAATCAAAGATGGTTATGTTTCCTAACCATGAACAAGGAGTTGTTATTTGATTAACGTGATCACATCATTAGGTGAATGATCTGATTGACATGACCCATTCCATTAGCTTAGCACCCGATCGTTTAGTATGTTGCTATTGCTTTCTTCATGACTTATACATGTTCCTATGACTATGAGATTATGCAACTCCCGTTTGCCGGAGGAACACTTTGTGTGCTACCAAATGTCACAACATAAATGGGTGATTATAAAGGTGCTCTACAGGTGTCTCCAAAGGTACATGTTGGGTTGGCGTATTTCGAGATTAGGATTTGTCACTCCGATTGTCGGAGAGGTATCTCTGGGCCCTCTCGATAATGCACATCACATAAGCCTTGCAAGCATTGCATCTAATGAGTTAGTTGCGAGATGATGTATTACGAAACGAGTAAAGAGACTTGCCGGTAACGAGATTGAACTAGGTATTGAGATACCGACGATCGAATCTCGGGCAAGTAACATACCGATGACAAAGGGAACAACGTATGTTGTTATGCGGTCTGACAGATAAAGATCTTCGTAGAATATGTAGAAGCCAATATGAGCATCCAGGTTCCGCTATTGGTTATTGACCGGAGACGTGTCTCGGTCATGTCTACATTGTTCTCGAACCCGTAGGGTCCGCACGCTTAAGGTTTCGATGACAGTTATATTATGAGTTTATGAGTTTTGATGTACCGAAGTTAGTTCGGAGTCCCGGATGTGATCACGGACATGACAAGGAGTCTCGAAATGGTCGAGACATAAAGATTGATATATTGGACGGCTATATTCGGATACCGGAAGTGTTCCGGGTGATTTCGGAGAAAACTGGAGAGCCGGAGGGTTACCAGAACCCCCCCCCCCGGGAGAAGTAATGGGCCATATGGGCCTTAGTGGAGAGAGAGAGGGGCAGCCAAAGGTGGGCCGCGCGCCTCCTCCCCCCTGGTCCGAATTGGACTAGGAGAGGGGGGCGGCACCCCCCTTTCCCTCTCCCTCCCCACTTCCTTCCCCCTCCTAGTAGGAGTCCTACTCCTACTAGGAGGAGGACTCCTCCTTGGCGCGCCTATAGGGCCGGCCGGCCTCCTCCCCTTGCTCCTTTATATACGGGGGCAGGGGGGACCCCTAGAGACACAAGTTGATCCACGTGATCATATTCTTAGCCGTGTGCGGTTCCCCCTTCCACCATAGTCCTCGATAATATGTAGCGGTGCTTAGGCGAAGCTCTGCGACGGTAGTGCATCAAGATCGTCACCACGCCGTCGTGCTGACGGAACTCTTCCCCGACACTTTGCTGGATCGGAGTCCGGGGATCGTCATCAAGCTGAACGTGTGCTAGAACTCGGAGATGCCATAGTTTCGGTGCTTGATCGGTCGGGCCGTGGAGACGTACGACTACATCAACCAAACACTTCCGTTGTCGATCTACAAGGGTACGTAGATCACACTCTCCCCTCTCGTTGCTATGCATCACAATGATCTTGCGTGTGCGTAGGAATTT
>NC_057797.1:563129482-563160859 GCF_018294505.1 Triticum aestivum | reverse complement strand
CACTTTGCTGGATCGGAGTCCTGGGATCATCATCGAGCTGAACGTGTGCCTGAACTCAGAGGTGCCGTAGTTTTGGTGCTTGATCGGTCGGGCCGTGAAGACGTGCGACTAGATCAACCAAGTTAACGCTTCCGTTGTCGATCTACAAGGGTACGCAGATCACACTCTCCCCCTCTCGTTGCTATGCATCACCATGATCTTGCGTGTGCGTAGGAATTTTTTTTGAAATTACTACGAAACCCAACAGTGGTATCAGAGCCTAGGTTTTATGTGTTGATGTTATTTGCACAAGTAGAACACAAGTGAGTTGTGGGCGATATAAGTCATACTACTTACCAGCATGTCATACTTTGGTTCGGCGGTATTGTTGGACGAAGCGGCCCGAACCAACATTACGCGTACGCTTACGCGAGACCGGTTCTCCCGACGTGCTTTGCACAAAGGTGGCTAGCGGGTGACAGTTTCTCCAACTTTAGTTGAACCGAGTGTGGCTATGCCCGGTCCTTGCGAAGGTTAAAACAGCACCAACTTGACAAACTATCGTTGTGGTTTTGATGCGTAGGTAAGATTGGTTCTTGCTTAAGCCCGTAGCAGCCACGTAAAACTTGCAACAACAAAGTAGAGGACGTCTAACTTGTTTTTGCAGGGCATGTTGTGATGTGATATGGTCAAGACATGATGCTAAATTTTATTGTATGAGATGATCATGTTTTGTAACCGAGTTATCGGCAACTGGCAGGAGCCATATGGTTGTCGCTTTATTGTATGCAATGCAATCGCGCTGTAATGCTTTATTTTATCACTAAGCGGTAGCGATAGTCGTGGAAGCATAAGATTGGCGAGACGACAACAATGCTACGATGGAGATCAAGGTGTCGCGCCGGTGACGATGGTGATCATGACGGTGCTTCGAAGATGGAGATCACAAGCACAAGAAGATGGTCGCCATATCATATCACTTATATTGATTGCATGTGATGTTTATCTTTTATGCATCTTATTTTGCTTTGATTGACGGTAGCATTATAAGATGATCTCTCACTAATTATCAAGAAGTGTTCTCCCTGAGTATGCACCGTTGCAAAAGTTCTTCGTGCTGAGACACCACATGATGATCGGGTGTGATAGGCTCTACGTTCAAATACAACGGGTGCAAAACAGTTGCACACACAGAATACTCAGGTTATACTTGACGAGCCAAGCATATACAGATATGGCCTCGAAACACGGAGACCGAAAGGTCGAGCGTGAATCATATAGTAGATATGATCAACATAGTGATGTTCACCAATGAAACTACTCCATCTCACGTGATGATCGGACATGGTTTAGTTGATTTGGATCACGTAATCACTTAGAGGATTAGAGGGATGTCTATCTAAGTGGGAGTTCTTTAAGTAAATTAATTGAACCTAAATTTATCATGAAACTTAGTACCTGATAGTATCTTGCTTGTTTTTACTTGATTGTAGATAGATGGCTCGTGCTATTGTTCCGTTGAATTTTAATGCGTTCCTTGAGAAAGCAAAGTTGAAAGATGATGGTAGCAATTACACGGACTGGGTCCGTAACTTGAGGATTATCCTCATTGCTGCACAGAAGAATTACGTCCTGGAAGCACCGCTGGGTGCCAGGCCTGCTGCTGGAGCAACACCAGATGTTATGAACGTCTGGCAGAGCAAAGCTGATGACTACTCGATAGTTCAGTGTGCCATCCTTTATGGCTTAGAATCGGGACTTCAACGACGTTTTGAACGTCATGGAGCATATGAGATGTTTCAGGAGTTGAAGTTAATATTTCAAGCAAATGCCCGGATTGAGAGATATGAAGTCTCCAATAAGTTCTATAGCTGCAAGATGGAGGAGAACAGTTCTGTCAGTGAGGATATACTCAAAATGTCTGGGTATAATAATCACTTGATTCAATTGGGAGTTAATCTTCCAGATGATTGCGTCATTGACAGAATTCTCCAATCACTGCCACCAAGCTACAAGAGCTTCATGATGAACTATAATATGCAAGTGATGAATAAGACTATTCCCGAGCTCTTCGCAATGCTGAAAGCTGCGGAGGTAGAAATCAAGAAGGAGCATCAAGTGTTGATGGTTAACAAGACCACTAGTTTCAAGAAAAAGGGCAAAGGGAAGAAGAAGGGGAACTTCAAAAAGAACAGCAAGCAAGTTGCTACTCAAGAGAAGAAACCCAAACCTGGACCTAAGCCTGAAACTGAGTGCTTCTACTGCAAGCAGACTGGTCACTGGAAGCGGAACTGCCCCAAGCATTTGGCGGATAAGAAGGATGGCAAGGTTAACAAAGGTATATGTGATATACATGTTATTGATGTGTACCTTACTAATGCTCGCAGTAGTACCTGGGTATTTGCTACTAGTTCTGTTGCTAATATTTGCAACTCGAAACAGGGACTACGGATTAAGCGAAGATTGGCTAAGGACGAGGTGACGATGCGCGTGGGAAACGGTTCCAAAGTCGATGTGATCGCAGTCGGCACGCTACCTCTACATCTACCTTCGGGATTAATATTAGACCTAAATAATTGTTATTTGGTGCCAGCGTTAAGCATGAACATTATATCTGGATCTTGTTTGATGCGAGACGGTTATTCATTTAAATCTGAGAATAATGGTTGTTCTATTTATATAAGTAATATCTTTTATGGTCATGCACCCTTAAAGAGTGGTCTATTTTTATTGAATCTCGATAGTAGTGACACACATATTCATAGTGTTGAAGCCAAAAGATGCAGAGTTGATAATGATAGTGCAACTTATTTGTGCCACTGCCGTTTAGGTCATATCGGTGTAAAGCGCATGAAGAAACTCCATACTGATGGACTTTTGGAACCACTTGATTATGAATCACTTGGTACTTGCGAACCGTGCCTCATGGGCAAGATGACCAAAACACCGTTCTCCGGTACTATGGAGAGAGCAACAGATTTGTTGGAAATCATACATACAAATGTATGTGGTCCGATGAATATTGAGGCTCGTGGCGGATATCGTTATTTTCTGACCTTCATAGATGACTTAGGCAGATATGGGTATATCTACTTAATGAAACACAAGTCTGAAACATTTGAAAAGTTCAAAGAATTTCAGAGTGAAGTAGAAAATCATCGTAACAAGAAAATAAAATTCCTACGATCTGATCGTGGAGGAGAATATTTGAGTTACGAGTTTGGTGTACATTTGAAAAATTGTGGAATAGTTTTGCAACTCACGCCACCCGGAACACCACAGCGTAATGGTGTGTCCGAACGTCGTAATCGTACTTTACTAGATATGGTGCAATCTATGATGTCTCTTACTGAATTACCGCTATCATTTTGGGGATACGCTCTAGAGACGGCCGCATTCACGTTAAATAGGGCACCATCAAAATCCGTTGAGACGACGCCTTATGAACTGTGGTTTGGCAAGAAACCAAAGTTGTCGTTTCTGAAAGTTTGGGGCTGCGATGCTTATGTGAAAAAGCTTCAACCTGATATGCTCGAACCCAAATCGGAGAAATGTGTCTTCATAGGATATCCAAAGGAAACTATTGGATACACCTTCTATCACAGATCCGAAGGCAAAACTTTTGTTGCTAAATTCGGAAACTTTCTGGAGAAGGAGTTTCTCTCGAAAGAAGTGAGTGGGAGGAAAGTAGAACTTGATGAGGTAACTGTACCTGCTCCCTTATTGGAAAGTAGTGCATCACAGAAAACTGTTTCAGTGACACCTACACCAATTAGTGAGGAAGCTAATGATGATGATCATGAAACTTCAGAACAAGATACTACTGAACCTCGTAGATCAACCAGAGTGAGATCCGCGCCAGAGTGGTACGGTAATCCTGTTCTAGAAGTCATGCTACTAGATCATGATGAACCTACGAACTATGAAGAAGCGATGTTGAGCCCAGATTCCGCAAAATGGCTTGAAGCCATGAAATCTGAGATGGGATCCATGTATGAGAACAAAGTATGGACTTTGGTTGACTTGCCCGATGATCGGCAAGCAATTGAGAATAAATGAATTTTCAAGAAGAAGACTGACGCTGACGGTAATATTACTGTCTACAAAGCTCGACTTGTCGCAAAAGGTTTTCGGCAAGTTCAAGGGATTGACTACGATGAGACCTTCTCACCCGTAGCGATGCTTAAATCTGTCCGAATCATGTTAGCAATTGCCGCATTTTATGATTATGAAATTTGGCAAATGGATGTCAAAACTGCATTCCTGAATGGATTTCTGGAAGAAGAGTTGTATATGATGCAACCAGAAGGTTTTGTCGATCCAAAAGGAGCTAACAAAGTGTGCAAGCTCCAGCGATCCATTTATGGACTGGTGCAAGCCTCTCGGAGTTGGAATAAACGCATTGATAGTGTGATCAAAGCATTTGGTTTTATACAGACTTTTGGAGAAGCCTGTATTTACAAGAAAGTGAGTGGGAGCTCTGTAGCATTTCTGATATTATATGTGGATGACATATTACTAATTGGAAATGATATAGAATTTCTGGATAGCATAAAGGGATACTTGAATAAGAGTTTTTCAATGAAAGACCTCGGTGAAGCTGCTTACATATTAGGCATTAAAATCTATAGAGATAGATCAAGACGCTTAATTGGACTTTCACAAAGCACATACCTTGACAAAGTTTTGAAGAAGTTCAAAATGGATCAAGCAAAGAAAGGGTTCTTGCCTGTGTTACAAGGTGTGAAGTTGAGCAAGACTCAATGCCCGACCACTGCAGAAGATAGAGAGAAAATGAAAGATGTTCCCTATGCTTCAGCCATAGGCTCTATCATGTATGCAATGTTGTGTACCAGACCTGATGTGTGCCTTGCTATAAGTCTAGCAGGGAGGTACCAAAGTGATCCAGGAGTGGATCACTGGACAGCGGTCAAGAACATCCTGAAATACCAGAAAAGGACTAAGGATATGTTTCTCATATATGGAGGTGACAAAGAGCTCATCATAAAAGGTTACGTTGATGCAAGCTTTGACACTGATCCGGACGATTCTAAATCGCAAACTGGATACGTGTTTACATTAAACGGTGGAGCTGTCAGTTGGTGCAGTTCTAAACAAAGCGTTGTAGCGGGATCTACATGTGAAGCGGAGTACATAGCTGCTTCGGAAGCAGCAAATGAAGGAGTCTGGATGAAGGAGTTCATATCCGATCTAGGTGTCATACCTAGTGCATCGGGTCCAATGAAAATCTTTTGTGACAATACTGGTGCAATTGCCTTGGCAAAGAAATCCAGATTTCACAAGAGAACCAAGCACATCAAAAGACGCTTCAATTCCATCCGGGATCTAGTCCAGGTGGGAGATATAGAGATTTGCAAGATACATACGGATCTGAATGTTGCAGACCCGTTAACTAAGCCTCTTCCACGAGAAAAACATGATCAGCACCAAGGCTCCATGGGTGTTAGAATCATTACTGTGTAATCTAGATTATTGACTCTAGTGCAAGTGGGAGACTGAAGGAAATATGCCCTAGAGGCAATAATAAAGTTATTATTTATTTCCTTATATCATGATAAATGTTTATTATTCATGCTAGAATTGTATTAACCGGAAACATAATACATGTGTGAATACATAGACAAATAGAGTGTCACTAGTATGCCTCTACTTGACTAGCTCGTTAATCAAAGATGGTTATGTTTACTAACCATAAACAAAGAGTTGTTATTTGATTAATGGGATCACATCATTAGGTGAATGATCTGATTGACATGACCCATTCCATTATCTTAGCACCCGATCGTTTAGTATGTTGCTATTGCTTTCTTCATGACTTATACATGTTCCTATGACTATGAGATTATGCAACTCCCGTTTGTCAGAGGAACACTTTGTGTGCTACCAAACGTCACAACGTAAATGGGTGATTATAAAGGTGCTCTACAGGTGTCTCCGAAGGTACATGTTGGGTTGGCGTATTTCGAGATTAGGATTTGTCACTTCGATTGTCGGAGAGGTATCTCTGAGCCCTCTCGGTAATACACATCACATAAGCCTTGCAAGCATTGCAACTAATGAGTTAGTTGTGAGATGATGTATTACAAAACGAGTAAGGAGACTTGCCGGTAACGAGATTGAACTAGGTATGGGATACCGACGATCGAATCTCGGGCAAGTAACATACCGATGACAAAGGGAACAACGTATGTTGTTATGCGGTCTGACCGATAAAAGATCTTTGTAGAATATGTAGGAGCCAATATGAGAATCCAGGTTCCGCTATTGGTTATTTACCGGAGACGTGTCTCGGTCATGTCTACATTGTTCTTGAACCCGTAGGGTCCGCACGCTTAAGGTTTCGATGACAGTTATATTATGAGTTTATGAGTTTTGATGTACCGAAGTTAGTTCGGAGTCCCGGATGTGAGCACGGACATGACGAGGAGTCTCGAAATGGTCGAGACATAAAGATTGATATATTGGACGGCTATATTCAGACACCGGAAGTGTTCCGGAGAAGTTTCGGATAAAATCGGAGCACCAGGGGGTTACCGGAACCCCCCGGGGGGTTAATGGGCCTCATGGGCCTAAAGTGGAGAAGAGGAGGGGCTGCCAGGGCAGCCCGCGCGCCCCCTCTCCCCCTAGTCTGAATTGAACAAGGAGGGAGGGGCGGCGCCCCCCCCCCCTTTTCCTTCTCTCCTTCCCCCTCTCCTACTTGGACAAGGAAAGGGAGGGGAGTCCTACTCCCGGTAGGAGTAGGACTCCTCCTGCGCGCCTCCTACTAGGGCCGGACGCACCCCCCCTTGGATCCTTTATATACGGAGGCAAGGGACACCCCTAGAGACACAAGTTGATCCACGTGATCATATTCTTAGCCGTGTGCGGTGCCCCCTTCCACCATAGTCCTCGATAATATTGTAGCGGTGCTTAGGCGAAGCCCTGCGACAGTAGTACATCAAGATCGTCACCACGCCGTCGTGCTGACGGAACTCTTCCCCGACACTTTGCTGGATCGGAGTCCGGGGATCGTCATCGAGCTAAACGTGTGCTAGAACTCGGAGGTGCCGTAGTTTCGGTGCTTGATCGGTCGGGCCGTGAAGACGTACGGCTACATCAACCAAGTTAACGCTTCCGTTGTCGATCTACAAGGGTACGTAGATCACACTCTCCCCCTCTCGTTGCTATGCATCACCATGATCTTGCGTGTGCGTAGGATTTTTTTTTGAAATTACTACGAAACCCCACAGTGCCTATATATACCCCCTCGCGCAAGAGGAGAGCACAGTGCTCTGTTTTTTCTGGCCGAGGGGGAGAGGGCTTTGTGGTGCTCTAGCTCACCTCCTATGCACATGAGGTGTTCGATGGAATGCCCGAGCCACACTACTTAACCTTTCTCCTCTCGAAGCTCGACCTCCAAGCTCCATTTTCCTCGAGATTTGTCTAGATTTAGCGGTCCGTCACGCCCCGTCCCTGTCTTCACCGCCGTCGATCACCCGCGCCGATCTCATCACCGACACCACCGTGGTGAGCCTCTTGTTCTTATCTTCTTTCTGAAAGGAAAAATATTCTTACTTGTATGTTTAGATAGATACTGTATCATTTTCTTACATTTATTATTGCATCTTATATAGTGCGATGGTTTTGGTATCCGCCCCCGTCGGCCCTCGTCCTGTCTATGATTCGGATGTGGTATGTATATTATCTTTATAACAATTGGTTCATTTATTGTTTATGAAAATTATGCCGACCAACGTGACATAGATTTTATTTATCTAGGATGTATGTGAATCGGAAATGCCAACCGACCCTATTGTCGAGAGGTTAAATTTAGTTGAAGAAGAAAACAATTTGTTGAAGGAAAAATTAAAAAAATTGAGGAGGAGAAGATGATATTGGAGTTGCATGTTGCGGATGTCGTCGATGATCACAAGATCAAGATGGATGCAATGCGCTTGAAGATTAGAAAGATTAGAAAATATGCCATTCATACCAAGGCTTGGTATCATTATGCCGTTGGTGAAAGTGCGTTATATCGACTAGAGGGGGGGTGAATAGGCGATTTTTATGAAAGTCTTCAGAACATGGGAGTTTTGAAGACAAACGATAAAATTAAACCTATTACCATGCAGCGGAAGGTAGACTACACTAGGTAAACCATAGTCAAGTATTCAATGAAGTGAAAGCACAAAGACTAATAGCAGCTAGGTAGTAAGGATCAGGTAGGAAGATATTGTGAAGCCAAACAGAACACACAGTCACTCAGTGAAGACAAATGATAGAGCAAACATACAATGACTTCACAAGAAGTAACAGTAAGTAAAGTGAAGTGAAGATGAAACCAGTGACTCGTTGAAGACAATGATTTGATGAACCAGTTCCAGTTGTTGTGACAACTGTACGTCTGGTTGGAGCGGCTAGGTATTTAAACCTTAGGACACACAGTCCCGGACACCCAGTCCTCACCGTATTCTCCTTGAGCTAAGGTCACATAGACCTCGCCCAATCACTCTGGTAAGTCTTCAAGGTAGACTCCCAAACCTTTACAGACTTTGTTCACTGGCAATCCACAACGTCTCTTGGATGCTCAGAACGCGACGCCTAACCGGCTGGAGGATGCACAGTCCTCAAGTATAATAAGTCTTCAGATCACACAGACAGGAAGACTTAAGTGATGCCCAATTCTCTCTGGCTCTGGTGGTTAGGGTTTTATCCTCTCAAGGAATTCTCTCTCAAAGGCTTCGAGGTGGGTTGCTCTCAAACGACAAAAGCCGTACTTTCAATCTGAGCAGCCAACCATTTATGGTTGTAGGGGGTGGGCTATTTATAGCCACTTGGCAACCCGACCTGATTTGTCCAAAATGACCCTGGGTCACTAAGGAACTGACACGTGTCCCAACGGTCAGATTTCAAACTCACACGACAACTTTACTTGGGCTACAAGCAAAGCTGACTTGTCTGACTCTGGACAAGATTCGCTCTCATTGTCTTCACTCGAAGACATAGGTTTTTGGTTTAGGCATCACTTTAGTTATTCTGACTGGTTCTCTTGGACCCCACTTAACAGTATGGTGGTTCCTATGACTCAACACAAAAGAAAAAGAACTACGAAAGATTTAAGTCTTCGAGCTCCATAGGCTTCATATAGTGTCTTCTCTTGTCATAGTCTTCAATGTGAATATCTTCATATACCACCTTTGACTTCAATGTCTTCATACAGTTTTAGGGGTCATCTCTGGTAGTAAAACTGAATCAATGAGGGACTTCTACCTGTGTTATCCTGCAATTCTCACAAACACATTAGTCCCTCAACTAGGTTTGTCGTCAATACTCCAAAACCAACTAGGGGTGGCACTAGATGCACTTACAATCTCCCCCTTTTTGGTGATTGATGACAAACTAGTTGAAGTTTTCAACGGGGAATATAATCTGTGAAATTGTGAAGGATAAGGAATTGTCTTCATAAGTTGCAAGGGCTCCCCCTGAAGATGTGCATATAAGTTAATTTGCGTTTGGAATGCAAATGCACATGGCAGGTTGTACTTGTGGAGATCCACTTCAACTTACAATGACAATCCACTATGCATGTGAAAGTATATGAAGATAATGACATGCATAATGGAAAATGGACGTCTACAGAATGAGCTAAGTGCGGAATTTATCGTCGCACATGCGGAATTTATCTTCGCAAAACAAGGTGGCAAATAAGTAGCAGACGACCATCTAGTTTAAGTGTTACAACTCATAAGAATCAAATATAGCAAAAACGAGAGTTGTAAGCACGAAGCAAAATATAAAGCACCCACCCATATGGACCCGCTTGAAGACTATCAATCTCATATGCTTCTCCCCCTTTTGTCAGTAATGACCAAAAAGGTTTGAAGACATAGAGCCTCTACTCGTTCCCATGAGGAGTAGGTGAAGTAGCAGGGTTGTTGGTGTTGTTTGGCGGTGCATAAGAGCTTGGAGGTGCTGAAGGAGGTGGCGGTGAAGTAGCATCGTCTTCTTCCTCAATAATTCTGGCAGTCACTGTGGCAGTAGAGGAAGAAAACTCAGAGTCTTCAAGGGATGGAGTTCCTAGCAGCACAACCCTTCGAGGAGGTGTGGAGTCAAACTTGAATCTCTCATTGAAGCCATCCTCTTAAAGATCAGCTTCAGAACACATCATCGTGAGCCCTTTCCATGTGCGGCGACAGGTTTCATGGGCAACGAAAGCATTCTTGGTGGCAAGATTTCGAGTGCGATTAACATCCACCAAGAGGCTTTTCATCTGACGCTTCAGCCAGTCATGATGCCTATCTTGTTTCTGATGTAGAGCCACAAGAAGCTCTCGGTCGTTGAGAACATGAGTGCGCTTCTTGGGTCTTGGAGTAGTGGCACTGTCAGTGGCTTCAGTGGAAGCAGGGTGTGGTGCACGTATAGTGCCAGCCAAAGGATACACCCGAGAAACTGTTTCAACGCCTTCAATGTTCTGAGTAAAACTCTGATGTTCTGCATTCTGAGGACTTAGAGGTTGCTTGGCAGGCTCAGAATATATGGCTTCAGTAGACATGTCCACGTCAGGCAAGAAGATTCGATGGTTGCAGGCTGAGGGCTGATAGGAGATGGCGGAGTGTAGCTTGATCAGCCGCATCACCCAAGGGGCGTAGAACTTCAAATCGAACAGATCAATGCCTGATGCAACAAGTTGGCGTATGAAGAAGCCCTGTGCATTGAAGCATTTGCCATGAAGTATATAGAAGACCAAAGTGTTCATTGCACCCTGAAGCTTGGCATTTGGAGAGTGCCCTTTGATAGGCTAGAGAGTTCGCCTGATGATGTGATAGATGGTTCTAGGCAGGTACTCAAGGTCTTCAACGAAGAACTCTGTGGGATAAGCAGCATCTTGGGGCAATGGCTTCATCATGCTGAGCATTTGACTCATATCAGGTTCTGGCCACTGAAAGATGCTCTCAATAGCTTCAGCATGCAGCTGACAGCCTTGCTCGAAGAGATCGCCAGGAGTGGGCAAGCCAGTGAGCTCAATGATGTCAAATGCATTGACTTCGTGATGAACGTTGCCAGTCATCCACTCCAGGACCCAAGTCTTTGGATCTCTGTTGTACCCTTTGATGTGAAGTGTGGCATAGAATTGTAGTAGCAGCTCTTCATTACAATGCTCTTCATCAGTAACAAACTGCAGCAGACCCACTTGCTTGAAGCAATCCATAGCTTCTTTTAGACAGGGAAGACCAGCTATAGCTTCAACGTCAAGGCGCTTGTGTGGGAAGATGCGACCTTGGTTGTAAAGTATGCAAGAGTAATAGCTTCACCGAGGATAGCTCCAGAACCGATCAGATGATATCCTTTCCCTTGAGTAGGGGTTCTTGGAGCTATTGAAGAACGTGTTGTCTGCCCTGAAGCCATTGATGTTGAAGGAGCCAGGTGCTGATACAGGACCTGGAAACCTTGGCAGTCTTGGGATTGGCTTCTGGACCTGAGGCCTGTGCTCAACATGATAGTTGAATTGGGGACCGGCAGCAGACTCAGGAACAGAAGTGGCTGGATCAGTGGCTTCGCTGTCTTCTGAAGCTTTTGCTGGGGAGGGCTCCACATTAGCTTCATTGTTGGTTGTGGCAGCCTCAAGATTTTCATCCTCCACTTGACTGGCTGGAGGGACGGTCACAGGCACGTTCTCTTGGAGAACTGCTTCTTGGTGGAACAGGAGAGTGGGATCTTGTGGTACTTCTTCTTGTGCGGCTGATGCAGCCGGAATGTCTTCAGCAGAGACTTGAGGCCTTGGACCTTTGCGAAGCCTGCGGAACGCAGACGACGCCTGTGGAGTTGGAGTGGGCTGGGCCTCATAGTCGTCTTCCTCTTGTGGGTGATCCGCCCATGAAGCATCCTGTGCAATTGGCGTCAGTGGACGACCAATGCTGATGAGTTCGCTGTTTTCAAACTGAGGAAGGACTGCATCATCTTCTACATTGTCATGATGACCAATGTCTTCAGCAGTGATGGGATTAGCTGCTGGAATGTCTTCAGCTTCAGGAGCCTCTGTGGAAGCAGGCTCATGAACTGTCAGTTGAAATTCTGCGTCAGGATGAACCATAGAAATGGGTTCAACTATCAAGGGCTCTGTGGGAGCAGCCCGAGCTTTCTTGGTCTTTCTCTTTTTCTTGGTGGGGGCAGTAGGAGAGGCTTCAGAGTGTTTCCTCTTCCTGGCTTCAGCCTCAGCAGTTCTTGTCTTCTTGAGCCCTGAAGTTGTTGACCGGCTTTTTGGCTTCGAGCCAGTCAGTCTAGTTGGGAAGACAATCGGAACTACTTCTTGCCGTGGTGCATCAGGTTCAGCCATAGCAGGCTTCTTCTTCTGCTGCTGCTTCAGTGCATCCTGGGGTCGATGCCAGGACGCCCAAGTGCCTTGCGCTTCTCAGCCTCATTATAGGCTTGCACACATCTATCAGCCAGAGTCTTCATGCGCTCACGCGAACCCTGAGCTTCTGCACGCTTCTTCACAAAGGCTTCATTGAGCTCGTGCATCATTGTCTTGAAGTTCTTCACTTCTTGCACGCTGAGCTTGGCCATATGCTGCTTGAACTAAGCCTTTTCATAGTCAATCTTCTGCTTCAGTTCAACAATGCGCTGGGCAATAGCAAGTTCTGAAGCAATGGTGCCTTGGAAGGCGACACTGAGGCCAATGGGTAGCTGCAGATCTTCAAAGCTGATGTTTGGCGTGTCAAACCACTCGTCAATGAAGTTGTGGATGATGGTGACATCAAAGAGAGATAGATCATTGAAGATTTCTGCTTCTTCTTCGCTCTTGATGAGTTGCTCAAGAGCGTCATCTACAAGATCTTCATCACTTGACAGATCAATGTCGTCGTTGCGCAGAATGGCAGCAACTGTTAGCTCTTTGCCAGTGTGAGACAGAGGCATCTTGGCCTTCTGGGGCTTGGAGACGCGTGATAAGTCTTCAGACTGCACACTGTCTTCAGGAGGTGCAGTTGCCAATGGCTTCGCCCTTGAGATTTTTGGTGAAGGGGGCGGCTTTGAAGCTTTTGGCTTCTTCAACTTCTTTGGCTTTGGCACTGCAGGCGCGCCATCAGACTCAGTGTCAGCTGCAGGCTCATTCACTGTAGTCCCTTGAACCAAGATGTAGGTGATGAGGCCTTCAAGGTTGGCGAAAGGACCGATGACATTGGGTTCTGCATGTCATGTGCCATCTGCCCTTGGAGATGAGGGGCCAGGGTTGAAGTCTAACCCAAAAGTCTTCTTGTTCTGCTTCGCTGAGTTTTGAGCAAACTGGAAGTCGCACTTGAACAGATTGTCGTCACGATACCATAGCAGTGACGACGAGTGTGCATCAGCAGGCTGTGGTCCACGGACCATGCATGGATAGAAGCCTTGAGCAATGGCTTCATCTCTGGACCTGGGTAGAAGATTCTTGAATAGGATGTCTCCCCACGATCTCTTGATGGCGCTTTTCTCAGCATACTCCTAGGTCACAAATCTGTATTTGAACCATTGTTCTGCCCAATATCTTCGAATCCATTGGATTCGGGTCTTGCGCTGACTGTAATCCTCTTCAGGATCTGTCTTGTACATTTCTGAGAGTTCATCTGGCAGATCTCTGGAGGTCTTACCACGACGCTTTCTGCCACCCTTCCTTGCTGCTTTCTCTGAAGCCATAAACTTTACCTTGAAAGGCTTCAAGACATTCAAAGGCTTCAAAGGTTTTCGTTTGCTGGACCAACGGGAACTGGCTTCGGGAGAATTTATGTGATGCTATAAGAATTCTGCAAATGAATGCAGACTATGAGAACCAAAGGATTCTCCCATGGACATGTACCTGTGACAGCATTAAGGTGCGAGGGAAGGGGAAGAGGTCATATGCATTCTCAGAAGATTTTGAAGATAAATCTGTTTAGAAGACATTGACCTCATCGTGCGAAGACATTCACTCATAGATAAGAAGTTGGTTCCAGATTTGTATGAATCCACAGATCAGTACAAGTGAGGAATCTAACTACTTTGTGAAGCACAAGTGAATATACTAGGCATGTTATGAGATGCAGTATGAGAGAGATCTAGCTTGTGTGAACAGAAACTGCTTGTGGTAGAAAGTGACAGATCAATAGGATCAACGGTGCTGTAAAAAGGGAGTTTTATTTACCACACTGAGAACTGCTAGACGGAGTGGGAGATGAGGCCGAGCAGTTCACTCTTCCGTGCCCTAACTTGGCGACGGAGGAGACCTACGGCGACGGTGGAGAGGACAATGTCCGCGGTCGGCGTGAAGACGGCGTCAGAGAGGTTGCGGCAACGAAGCGCTTCGTCGCCGGTGTCGTCTAGAGCTAGCGGTGGCGCTAGGGTTCGTGCGAGGGTGGAAGAAGAGATAATGACCGCTGTAAGTGTGTATTTATAGGCACAGGGGCGGCACTGTGCTATTACACAGGTGCCCATGGCGATTCGCATTTGAGTAATACGTGGCCATCATGCGGTATTTTGGGGGCAGTTCCACGTCCCACGCACGCCTGGATTGTCTGGTGGCCGTTCCTACTTCTCCGGATTTCATGTGGATGAATGAGCATTGAAAACAGACTTAAATGTTGTCTCTGTGTCTTCTGCTGACAAGGACGCACAGAAGACATTCGACAGTTTCAGTAGAATGCATATGACTTGGAGAGATAGAATTTTGAGATAGAGAGCATAGAGAGGTTAGGGTCCGATCACATTCACTTAGTTCAAAAGATTCAACAAGAAGACATAGCTATAAGTGAATGTTGTAGAGCACAGAACACCAGTATATATATATCTATATAATCAACATAGTGAAGATAATCATGAAGACATGTTGAGATTGAAGCCAAATCAAATGTGAAGACATTGCAAGGTAATGCCATGAGTGAAACACTTCGAAATAGAACGTTTGGTGGTGGCGTTACCCACCATATAGGAAGCATTAGACCCAGACACGGCGCAAAATTATCGTGGCGCTCCGAAGTCAAATTCCACATTAATGTATTCACACTTAGAATGTATGTATTCATTGATTGAAGATATACTTCACTTCGTGTGTTGCACATCTAAGTCATCAATATGCATAAGGGTTAGGATGTGTGCCTGATCACAGGACATTTGAGGATTCTAGGATATCTAGCTCACACCGTAACTTGCAAAACCTCTTCTCATCCAAGGGCTTGGTGAAGATATCTGCCAATTGCTCTTCAGTGTTGACGTGTATGATATCAATGTCTTCCTTCACAACATGATCTCTGAGAAAGTGATGACGAATTTCAATGTGCTTTGTCTTCGAGTGCTGAACTGGGTTGTTGGCAATCTTGATGGCACTTTCATTGTCGCAGTAAAGTGGCACTTGCTTCAGATGAATGCCATAGTCCTTGAGTGTTTGCTTCATCCACAGAAGCTGAGCGCAGCAAGATCCAGCAGCAATGTATTCAGATTCAGCAGTGGAGAGAGATACACAGTTCTGCTTCTTTGAAGACCAACATACAAGTGATCGTCCCAGAAAGTGACATGTGCCTGAAGTAGACTTGTGATCAACTTTGTCACCAGCATAATCAGCATCCGAAAATCCAACCAAATCAAACTCTGAGCCCTTTGGATACCATAATCCTAGAGTTGGGGTGTGAGCCAAATATCGAAGAATTCGCTTCACAGCTAAGTGATGTGATTCCTTTGGTGCCGCTTGAAATCGAGCACACATGCAAACACTAAGCATAATATCTGGCCTAGATGCACATAGATAAAGTAAAGAACCAATCATGGAGCGGTATACCTTTTGATCGAACTCTTTACCATTGTCATCAGGACCCAGATGATGTTTGGCTGGCATTGGTGTTGTGAAGCCTTTGGAGTCCTGCATACCGAACTTCTTCAGGCAATCTTTGAGATACTTCTCTTGAGATATGAAGATGCCATTGCATTGTTGTCATATTTGAAGACCAAGGAAGAACTTCAGCTCCCCCATCATAGACATCTGATATTGCTCTTGCATCATATAGCCAAACTCTTCAATGTACTTCTGATTGGTGCAGCCGAAGATAATATCATCCACATATATTTGGCACACAAACAGTTCACCATCATATGTCTTCGTGAAAAGAGTGGGATCTAGGGAACCAGGTATGAAGCCTTTGCTCTTTAGGAAGTATTTGAGTGTGTCATATCAGGCCCTAGGGGCTTGTTTGAGGCCATACAGTGCCTTGTTGAGCTTGTATACCATGTCAGGATGTTTTGGATTTTCAAAGCCAGGCGGTTGTGCAACATACACTTCCTCTTCAATCTTGCCATTGAGAAAGGCACTCTTCACATCCATTTGATATAGAAGTATGTTATGATGATTTGCATAGGCCAGCAGTATGCGTATGGCTTCAAGCCTAGCCACAGGAGCAAATGTTTCATCGAAGTCAATGCCTTCCACTTGAGTATATCCTTGAGCAATGAGACGAGCTTTGTTTCTGACAACTTGACCATGCTCATCTTGCTTGTTGCGATATATCCATTTGGTGCCTATTATGTTGTGCTTCCGTGGATCAGGACGCTTAACTAGTTCCCATACATTATTCAGCTCAAACTGTTGAAGCTCTTCTTGCATAGCTTGAATCCATTCAGGTTCCATGAAGGCTTCTTCAACTTTCTTGGGTTCTGATATTGAGACGAATGCGAAGTGCCCATAGAAATTTGCTAGCTGAGTTGCCCTTGAACGAGTGAGTGGACCAGGTGCATTGATGCTATCAATTATTCTTTCAATCTGCACTTCATTGGCAACACGAGGATGTACAGGGCGAAGACTTTGCTCTTGCAAATCTGTGTTGTTGTTGGGAGGAATGTCTTCAGGCTGAGCATTGTCCTCATGTTGATCAGGTGCTGAGATGATAAGTTCTTCTTCAGGATGAGCTTCAGAAGGTATAATGTCTCCAGTTCCCATAAGCTTGATTGACTCACTAGCTGGAACTTCATCTAGCACATTTGGCAGTTGCTCTCTTTGTGAACCATTAGTCTCATCGAACCGCACATCCACTGTTTCAACCACTTTGTAGTGAAAGAGATTGAAGACTCTGTAGGAGTGCGAATCCTTTCCATATCCAAGCATAAAACCCTCATGTGCTTTTGGTGCAAATTTTGAGGTGTGATGTGGGTCCTTGATCCAGCACCTTGCGCCAAATACTCTAAAGTAACTGACATTTGGCTTTTTGCCAGTAAGGAGCTCATAAGATGTTTTGTTCAGAAGCTTGTGAATATAAACACGATTGATTGTATGGCATGCAGTGTCAATGGCTTCAGTCCAGAATTTTCTTGGAGTCTTGTATTCATCTAGCATCGTTCTGGCCATCTCAATGAGTGTTCTGTTCTTGCGTTCGACGACGCCATTCTGCTGTGGCGTGTACGGAGTTGAGAATTCATGTGTGATGCCCAAGGTATCTAGATATGTATCAAGGCCAGTGTTCTTGAATTCAGTGCCATTGTCACTTCTGATGTGCTTTATCTTGGCGCCGTAATTGTTCACTGCTCGATTGGCGAAGCGTCTGAAGACATCCTGCACTTCAGTCTTGTAAAGGATTATGTGCACCCAAGTATATCTAGAGTAATCATCAAAAATGACAAAGCCATAGAGGCAAGCAGTAGTGGTAAAAGTTGAGTAGTGAGTGGGACCAAAAAGATCCATGTGAAGCAGTTCGAAGGGTCGAGTAGTGGTCATGATTGTCTTCGAGGGATGTTTTGCCCTCGTCATCTTCCCTGCTTCACAGGCACCGCATAAGTGATCTTTCTTGAACTTAACGCCCTCGATGCCTATGACATGCTTCTTCTTCGCAAGGGTGTGGAGGTTCCTCATGCCAGCATGTCCAAGCCTCTGATGCCAGAGCCAGCATTCTGAAGCCTTTGCTAGAAGACATACTGCAAGCTGTGGCCCTGCTGAGAAATCTACCACGTACAAATCATCTTTTTGATACCCTTCAAACACTAGAGACTTGTCGGATTCCATTAGTACAAGGCAACGATATTTTCCAAACATTACGATCATGTTCAAATCGCAAAGCATTGAGACAGACATTAAGTTGAAGCCAAGGGATTCAACAAGCATGACTTTATCCATGTGTTGATCCTTTGAGATTGCAACTCTACCTAGACCCAATACCTTACTTTTACTAGTGTCAGCAAATGTGATGTGGCTCTTGTCGGATGGACGTAAGGTTGAGTCCATAAGAAGGCTTCTTTTGCCAGTCATGTGATTTGTACACCCATTGTCAATAATCCATACTGAAGACTTTGAAGACGCTGGTGTCGTACCCTACAGTGCAGTTAGGGGGATAGGCTTCACGAAGAGAATTGTGAAGCAAAAACATTTGACGAACCAGTGGGTTATGAAAACTTAGATCCAGATTAGGACTAATAGGGAGAGTAGCATGCGATTCAGGAACGAAGTACATAATGATGCCATTCGGGAATTTTATCTTGCGCCCTACAAGATTTTTAAGGTCCCCAGCAATAGCGTCAGAAGATTTTGTTTTTCTGCTGGAGACCTTTCCCTGCAAAAGAGAGTTAAGCTTTCTTAACCACCCACATCTTCAAGGGTGGCTTAGAAGCAATAAGTCTAAGTGCAGCATCTGAGAATTTTGGTTTTGGAGCCCTAGCAAACAGTCTAGCAGGCGGACAATAGTACTCATAAGAATAGGCAGAATAGTTTTTGGTCATATGAACATGACGGTTTGATAAACCGCTCTCATATTCATATGCCTGAGTATGGTTTCCCTGCAAAACATTTGCGTTAGTGCGACTCAGGTGAGTCCTCTGTCTGTATGAAGCCTTTGGATTGAGGTTTGTCTTCTTCATGTGAGGTGTCATGAAGACATTCATAGGAAGATTTTCCAGACACTTTTTCGGAACCCAGATCTTCTTCATAGGCGGTCCATTCCTACAGTTAGTACCAATGTACCTGGCAAACACTAGACCATTCTGATTTTTAAACAGTACATAGTTTGCATCAAAGGATTCATCAATGATAATGGGGTTAGCACAGGTGAAGCCAGATAAATTGGATGGATCTGCTGAAGGTTCCTTTGCAGCAACCCACTTGGTTTTGGGGTACTGCTCAGGTTTCCAGTAAGAGCCATCTGCATTTATTTTCCTTACGAACCCAACACCCTCTTTCCTAGGGTTTCGGTTCAGAATCTGCTTCTTGAGGACATCACATAATGTCTGATGTCCTTTAAGACTTTTGTACATCCCTGTTTCAAGCAATGTCTTCAACCTAGCATTCTCATCAGCAATAGCAGTGGTATCCTCACCAGAGGGATTAGTCACCATATTAACAGTTGAAGATATTGCAACAGCAGTAGCAGTGGAACATTCAGCAACAGAAGTAGCATTATCACGCTCAATGCATTTAAGACATGGTGGTTCAAATCCTTCCTGAGCGGAACTGATCTGTTCGGCGCGAAGTGACTCGTTTTCCTTTTGAAGATCTTCATGAGCCACTCTCAATTTCTCAAGTTCTTGCTTCCTTTGAAGATAATCATAGGAAAGCTTTTCATGAGTTGTTGAGAGAGTATCATGACGATCTTCAAGTTCCTGATACTTAACGTGAAGATTTTTTATGTCTTCAATCAAAGATTCAGATCGAGTCATTTCAGCACCCAACAGATCATCGCTTCTGTCTAACAGTTTTTGAATATGTTCCATGGCTTTCTGTTGTTCAGTTGCAATTTTAGCAAGTGTTTTGTAACTGGGTTTTGAATCACAATCAGAGTCATCGTCACTAGATGTTTGATAGTGAGTAGTGCATTCGTTTACCTTGGCACCGCGTGCCATGAAGTAGTAGGTAGGAGTGGAGTAGTCCTTGTCATTTGCATCGGTGTCGGTGATGAAGTCATTGTCTTCAGTGTTGAAGATGGACTTGGCGACGTATGTTGTAGCCAGACTTGCAATGCCAGAATCAGACTCCTCCTCAGACTCCACCTCTGCCTCCTCAGAAGCGGACTCCTCCTCTGAATCCATTTCCTTGCCAACAAACGCACGTGCCTTGCCAGATGAGCTCTTCTTGTGTGATGAAGACTTTGAGGAAGACTTGGAAGAAGACTTTGTGTATTTTTTCTTCTTCTTGTCGTCTGAGTCATATTCCTTGCTCTTCTTCTTCTTTCTGTTCTCATTGTCCCACTGTGGACACTCAGAGATGAAGTGTCCAGTTTTCTTGCACTTGTGGCATGTTTTCTTCTTGTAGTTATGAGCAGAAGCTTCATCATTCCTTGAGCTTGATCGTGAAGACTTTCTGAAGCCTTTCTTCTTGCTGAATTTTTGGAACTTCTTCACTAGCATTGCAAGTTCCCTTCCAATGTCTTCAGGATCATCAGAACTGCTGTCAGATTCTTCTTCAGATGAGGAAACAGCTTTTGCCTTCAAGGCACGAGTTCGCCCATAGTTTGGACCGTAGATATATCTTTTCTCAGAGAGCTGAAACTCATGTGTGTTGAGCCTCTCAAGTATGTCAGATGGATTGAGTGTCTTGAAATCAGGACGTTCTTGAATCATCAGGGCTAGGATGTCAAATGAACTATCAAGTGATCTCAGCAGCGTCTTGACGACTTCATGTTTGGTGATCTCAGTAGCGCCGAGGGCTTGAAGCTCATTTGTGATGTTAGTGAGTCGATCAAATGTGTGCTGGACATTCTCATTGTCATTTCGCTTGAAGCGGTTGAAGAGGTTGCGAAGGACACTGATTCTCTGATCTCTCTGGGTTAAGATGCCTTCATTGACCTTGGAGAGCCAGTCCCAAACCAGCTTGGATGTCTTCAAAGCACTTACACGGCCATACTGTCCTTTGGTCAGATGTCCATAGATGATATTCTTAGCAGTAGAGTCCAGTTGAACGAATTTCTTGACATCAGCAGCAGTGACACCTTCTCCAGCCTTGGGAATGCCGTTCTCGACGACATACCATAGGTCGACGTCAATGGCTTCAAGATGCATACGCATCTTATTCTTCCAGTAGGGATATTCAGTTCCATCGAAGACGGGGCACGCAACGGAGACTTTAATTATCCCTGCAGTCGACATAGCTAAAACTCCAGGTGGTTAAACTGAATCACACAGAACAAGGGAGCACCTTGCTCTGTTACCAATTGAAAGTGCGTTATATCGACTAGAGGGGGGGGTGAATAGGCGATTTTTATGAAAGTCTTCAAAACGTGGAAGTTATGAAGACAAACAGTAGAGATATGCCTATCACTATGCAGCGGAAGTTAGATTACACTAGGCAAGCCACGGTCAAGTATTCAATAGAGTGAAAGCACAATGACAAGTAGCTGCAGTGTAATAAGGATCAGGTAGGAAGAAGTTATGAAGCCAAACAAATCATACAGTTACGTTGTGAGGACAAAAGATATAGCAAGCATGCAATGGCTTCACAATGAGTAACAGTAAGTAAAAGGAAGTGAAGATGAAACCAGTGACTCGTTGAAGACAATGATGTGTTGGACCAGTTCCAGTTGTTGTGTCAACTGTACGTCTAGTTGGAGCGGCTACGTATTTAAACCTTAGGACACATAGTCCCGGACACCCAGTCCTGAACACGCAGCTCAGGACACCAAGTCCTCACCGTATTCTCCTTGAGCTAAGGTCACATAATCCTTGCCCAATCACTCAGGTAAGTCTTCAAGGTAGACTCCCAAACCTTCACAGACTTCGTTCACTGGCAATCCACAATGTCTCTTGGATGCTCAGAACGCGACGCCTAACCGTCTGGAGGATGCACAGTCCTCAAGTGTAATAAGTCTTCAGATCACTCAGACAAGAAGACTTAAGTGATGCCCAATTTACTCTGGCTCTGGGTGGTTAGGGCTTTCTCCTTCTCCTCGCTAGGAATTTTCTCTCAAAGGCTTCGAGGTGGGTTGCTCTCAAACGACAAAAGCCGTGCACTGAAATCTGAGCAGCCAACCGTTTATGGTTGTAGGGGGTGGGCTATTTATAGCCACTTGGCAACCGACCTGATTTGTCCGAAATGACCCTGGGTCACTAAGGAACTGACACGTGTCCCAACGGTCAGATTTCAAACTCTCATGGCAACTTTACTTGGGCTACAAGCAAAGCTGACTTGTCCGGCTCTGGACAAGATTCGCTCTCATTGTCTTCACTCGAAGACATAGGTTTTTGGTTTAGGCATCACTTCAGTCATTCTGACTGGTTCTCCTGGACCCCACTTAACAGTACGGTGGTTCCTATGACTCAACACAAAAGAAAAAGAACTACGAAAGATCTAAGTCTTCGAGCTCCATTGGCTTCATAACGTGTCTTCTTTTGTCATAATCTTCAATGTGAATATCTTCATATACCACCTTTGACTTCAATGTCTTCATACATTTTTAGGGGTCATCTCTGGTAGTAAAACCAAATCAATGAGGGACTTCTACCTGTGTTATCCTGCAATCCTCACAAACACATTAGTCCCTCAACTAGGTTTGTTGTCAATACTCCAAAACCAACTAGGGGTGGCACTAGATGCACTTACAAACAATAACGAAGCCATAGAGGCAAGCAGTAGTAGTTAGAGTTGAGTAATGAGTGGGACCGAAAAGATCCATGTGAAGCAGTTCGAAGGGTCGAGTAGTGGTCATGATTGTCTTCGAGGGATGTTTGGCCCTCGTCATCTTCCCTGCTTCACAGGCACCGCATAAGTGGTCTTTCTTGAACTTGACGCCCTCGATGCCTATGACATGCTTCTTCTTCGCAAGGGTGTGGAGGTTCCTCATGCCAGCATGTCCAAGCCTCTGATGCCAGAGCCAGCATTCTGAAGCCTTTGCTAGAAGACATACTGCAAGCTGTGGCCCTGCTGAGAAATCTACCACGTACGAATCATCTTTTCGATACCCTTCAAACACTAGAGACTTGTCAGATTCCATTAGTACAAGGCAACGATATATTCCAAACATTACAATCATGTTCAAATCGCAAAGCATTGAGACAGACATTAAGTTGAAGCCAAGGGATTCAACAAGCATGACTTTATCCATGTGTTGATCCCTTGAGATTGCAACTCTACCTAGACCCAATACCTTACTTTTACCAATGTCAGCAAATGTGATGTGGCTCTTGTCGGATGGACATAAGTTTGAGTCCATAAGAAGACCTCTTTTGCCAGTCATGTGATTTGTACACCCACTGTCAATAATCCATTCTGAAGACGCTGGTGTCGTACCCTACAGTGCAGTTAGGGGGATAGGCTTCACCAAGAGCATTGTGAAGCAAAAACATTTGATGAACCAGTGGGTTATGAAAGCTTAAATCCAGGTTAGGACTAATAGGGAGAGTAGCAAGCGATTCAGGTACGAAGTACATAGTAAGACCATTTGGGCATTTGATCTTGCGCCCTACAAGATGTTTAAGGTCCCCAGCAATAGCGTCAGACGATTTTGGTTTTCTGCTGGAGACCTTTCCCTGCAAAAGAGAGTTAAGCTTTCTTAGCCATCCACATCTTCAAGGGTGGCTTAGAAGAATAAGTCTAAGTGTAGCATCTGAGAATTTTGGCTTTGAAGCCCTAGCAAACAATCTTGCAGGCGGACAATAGTACTCATAAGAATAAGCAGAATAGTTCTTGGTCTTATGAACATGGTGGTTTGATGAACCGCTCTCATATTCATATGCCTGAGTATGGTTTCCCTGCAAAACATTTGCGTTAGTGCGACTCAGGTGAGTCCTCTGTCTGTATGAAGCCTTTGGACCGTATGAAGCCTTTGGTTTGATGTTTGTCTTCTTCACGTGAGGTGTCATGAAGACATTCACAGGAAGATTTTCCAGACACCTTTTCGGAACCCAGATCTTCTTCATAGGCGGTCCATTCCTGCAGTTAGTACCAATGTACCTGGCAAACACTTCACCATTCTGATTCTTAAACAGTATATAGTTTGCATCAAAGGATTCATCAATGATAATGGGGTTAGCACAAGTGAAGCCAGTTAGATTGGATGGATCTGCTGAAGGTTCCTTTGCAGCAACCCACATAGTTTTGGGGTACTGCTCAGGTTTCCAGTAAGATCCATCTGCATTCATTTTCCTTACGAACCCAACACCCTCTTTCCTAGGGTTTCGGTTCAGAATCTGCTTTTTGAGGACATCACATAGTGTCTGATGCCCTTGAAGACTTTTGTACATCCCTGTTTCAAGCAATGTCTTCAACCTAGCATTCTCATCAGCAATAGCGGTGGTATCCTCAGCAGAGGGGTTAGTTACCACATCAACAGTTGAAGATATTGCAACAGCAGTAGTAGTAGAACATTCAGCAACAGAAGTAGCATTATCACGCTCAATGCATTTAAGACATGGTGGTTCAAATCCTTCCTGAGCGGGACTGATCTGTTTGGCGCGAAGTGACTCGTTTTCCTTTTGAAGATCTTCATGAACCGCTCTCAATTTCTCAAGATCTTGCTTCCTTTGAAGATAATCATAAGAAAGCTTTTCATGAGTTGTTGAGAGAGTTTCATGACGACTTTCAAGTTCCTGATACTTAACGTGAAGATTTTTTATGTCTTCAATTAAGGATTCAGATCGAGTCATTTCAGCACCTAACAGATCATCGCTTCTGTCTAACAGTTTTCGAATATGTTCGATAGCTTTCTGTTGTTTAGTTGCAATTTTAGCAAGTGTTTTGTAGCTGGATTTTGAATCAAAATCAGAGTCATCGTCACTAGATGTTTGATAGTGAGTAGTGCGTGTGTTTACCTTGGCACCGCGTGCCATGAAGCAGTAGGTAGAAGCAGAGTAGTCCTTGTCATTTGCATCGGTGTAGGTGATGAAGTCATTGTCTTTAGTGTTGAAGATGGACTTGGCGACGTATGTTGTAGCCAGACTTGCAATGCCAGAATCAGACTCCTCCTCAGACTCCACCTCTGCCTCCTCAGAAGCGGACTCCTCCTCTGAATCCATTTCCTTGCCAACAAACGCACGTGCCTTGCCAGATGAGCTCTTCTTGTGTGATGAAGACTTTGAGGAAGACTTGGAAGAAGACTTTGTGTATTTCTTCTTCTTCTTGTCGTTTGGGTCATATTCCTTGCTCTTCTTCTTCTTTTTGTTCTCATTGTCCCACTGTGGACACTCAGAGATGAAGTGGCCAAGTTTCTTGCACTTGTGACATGTTTTCTTCTTGTAGTCATGAGCAGGAGCTTCATCATTCCTTGAACTTGATCAGGAAGACTTTCTGAAGCCTTTCTTCTTGGTGAATTTTTGGAACTTCTTGACAAGCATAGCAAGTTCCCTTCCAATGTCTTCAGGATCATCAGAACTGCTGTCAGATTCTTCTTCAGATGAGGAGACAGCTTTTGCCTTCAAGGCACGAGTTCGCCCATAGTTTAGACCGTAGATATCTCTTTTCTCAGAAAGCTGAAACTCATGTGTGTTGAGCCTCTCAAGTATGTCAGACGGATCGAGTGTCTTGAAATCAGGACGTTCTTGAATCATCAGGTCCAGGATGTCAAACGAACTATCAAGTGATCTCAGCAGCGTCTTGACGACTTCATGTTTGGTGATCTCAGTGGCGCCGAGGGCTTGAAGCTCATTTGTGATGTCAGTGAGTCGGTCAAATGTGTGTTGGACATTCTCATTGTCATTTCGGTTGAAGCGGTTGAAGAGGTTACGAAGGACACTGATTCTCTGATCTCTCTGGGTTGAGATGCCTTCATTGACCTTGGAGAGCCAGTCCCAGACCAGCTTGGATGTCTTCAAAGCACTCACACGGCCATACTGTCCTTTGGTCAGATGACCACAGATGATATTCTTGGCAGTAGAGTCCAGTTGAATGAATTTCTTGACATCAACAGCAGTGACACCTTCTTCAGCCTTGGGAACGCCGTTCTCGACGACATACCATAGGTCGACGTCAATGGCTTCAAGATGCATGCGCATCTTATTCTTCCAGTAGGGATATTCAGTTCCATCAAAGACGGGGCACGCAGCGGAGACTTTAATTATCCCTGCAGTCGACATAGCTAAAACTCCAGGTGGTTAAACCGAATCACATAGAACAAGGGAGCATCTTGCTCTGATACCAATTGAAAGTGCGTTATATCGACTAGAGGGGGGGTGAATAGGCGATTTTTATTAAAGTCTTCAGAACATGGGAGTTTTGAAGACAAACGATAAAATTAAACCTATTACCATGCAGCGGAAGGTAGACTACACTAGGTAAACCATAGTCAAGTATTCAATGAAGTGAAATCACAAAGACTAATAGCAGCTAGGTAGTAAGGATCAGGTAGGAAGATATTGTGAAGCCAAACAGAACACACAGTCACTCAGTGAAGACAAATGATAGAGCAAACATACAATGACTTCACAAGAAGTAACAGTAAGTAAAGTGAAGTGAAGATGAAACCAGTGACTCGTTGAAGACAATGATTTGATGAACCAGTTCCAGTTGCTGTGACAACTATACGTCTGGTTGGAGCGGCTAGGTATTTAAACCTTAGGACACACAGTCCCGGACACCCAGTCCTCACCGTATTCTCCTTGAGCTAAGGTCACATAGACCTCGCCCAATCACTCTGGTAAGTCTTCAAGGTAGACTCCCAAACCTTCACAGACTTCGTTCACTGGCAATCCACAATGTCTCTTGGATGCTCAGAACGTGACGCCGAACCAGCTGGAGGATGCACAGTCCTCAAGTGTAATAAGTCTTCAGATCACACAGACAAGAAGACTTAAGTGATGCCCAATTCTCTCTGGCTCTGGTGGTTAGGGTTTTATCCTCGCAAGGAATTCTCTCTCAAAGGCTTCGAGGTGGGTTGCTCTCAAACGACAAAAGTCGTACTTTCAATCTGAGCAGCCAACCATTTATGGTTGTAGGGGGTGGGCTGTTTATAGCCACTTGGCAACCCGACCTGATTTGTCCGAAATGACCCTGGGTCACTAAGGAACTGACACGTGTCCCAATGGTCAGATTTCAAACTCACACGGCAACTTTACTTGGGCTACAAGCAAAGCTGACTTGTCCGACTCTGGACAAGATTCGCTCTCATTGTCTTCACTCGAAGACTTAGGTTTTTGGTTTAGGCATCACTTTAGTTATTCTGACTGGATCTCTTGGACCCCACTTAACAGTACAGTGATTCCTATGACTCAACACAAAAGAAAAAGAACTACGAAAGATCTAAGTCTTCGAGCTCCATAGGCTTCATATAGTGTCTTCTCTTGTCATAGTCTTCAATGTGAATATCTTCATATACCACCTTTGACTTCAATGTCTTCATACAGTTTTAGGGGTCATCTCTGGTAGTAAAACCAAATCAATGAGGGACTTCTACCTGTGTTATCCTGCAATTCTCACAAACCCATTAGTCCCTCAACTAGGTTTGTCGTCAATACTCCAAAACCAACTAGGGGTGGCACTAGATGCACTTACAGTTGGATCAATTGTTACCTTGGTTGCGATTATGATCGCATTTGTTTTCGCATTGAAATGTTTTACATAGTTTCAATGTATGTTTTAATTAATTAGATGCTCTGGAGATCTATATGTTGTTAGATGAGAACTATGTATGCACTTTGGTTTTAATGTGATGATGAACTTCTATTAATTTGGACACTTAATTATATATAATGCACGCAGATGAACCGGCAATGGATGTACGGTGACAGACACACCCGCGAGTACATTAAGGGCGTGCATGAGTTTCTCGATGCGGCTGAGGCAAACAAGCAGAATGGTTTTATGTGTTGTCCATGCACTGAATGTGGGAATACGAGGTCTTACTCTAACCGGAAAATCCTTCACTCCCACCTGCTTTACAAGGGTTTCATGCCACACTATAATGTTTGGACGAGGCACGGAGAAACAGGGGTTATGATGGAAGACGGCGAAGAAGAAGACTACGATGACAACTATGTGCCCCCTGAATACGGTGATGCTGCAATGGGGGGAGCTGGTGAAGATCAAGAGGAACCAGACGATGTGCCCAATGATGCTGCAACGGGTGAAGCTGCTGAAGATCAAGAGGAACCAGACGATGTGCCCGATGATGATGATCTCCGCCGGGTCATTGTCGATGCAAGGACGCAATGCATTAGTCAAAAGGAGAAGCTGAAGTTCGATCGCATGTTAGAGGATCACAAAAAAGGGTTATACCCCAATTGCGAAGATGGCAACACAAAGCTCGGTACCATACTGGAATTGCTGCAGTGGAAGGCAGAGAATGCTGTCGCTGACAAAGGATTTGAGAAGCTACTGAAAATATTGAAGAAGAAGCTTCCAAAGGATAACGAATTGCCCGACAGTACATACGCAGCAAAGAAGGTCGTATGCCCTCTAGGATTGGAGGTGGAGAAGATACATGCATGCCCTAATGACTGCATCCTCTGCCGCGGTGCATACAAGGATCTTAACGCATGCCCGGTATGCGGTGCATTGCGGTATAAGATCAGACGAGATGACCCTGGTGATGTTGACGGCGAGCCCCCCAGGAAGAGGGTTCCTGCGAAGGTGATGTGGTATGCTCCTATAATACCATGGTTGAAACGTCTGTTCAAAAACGAAGAGCATGCCAAGTTGATGCGATGGCACAGTGAGAACCGAAAGAAAGATGGGAAGTTGAGAGCACCCGCTGACGGGTCGCAGTGGAGAAAAATCGAGAGAAAGTACTGGGATGAGTTTGCAAAGGACCCAAGGAATGTATGGTTTGCTTTAAGCGCGGATGGCATTAATCCTTTCGGGGAGCAGAGCAGCAATCATAGCACCTGGCCCATGACTCTATGTATGTATAACCTTCCTCCTTGGATGTGCATGAAGCGGAAGTTCACTATGATGCCAGTTCTCATCCAAGGCCCTAAGCAACCCGGCAACGAAATTGATGTGTACCTAAGGCCATTAGTTGAAGAACTTTTATAGTTGTGGAATGAAAACGGTGTACGTACGTGGGATGAGCACAGACAGGAGGAATTTAACCTTAAGGCGTTGTTGTTCGTGACCATCAACGATTGGCCCGCTCTCAGTAACCTTTCAGGACAGACAAACAAAGGATACCACGCATGCACGCACTGTTTAGATGACACTGAAAGTATATACCTGGACAAATGCAGGAAGAATGTGTACCTGGGCCATCGTCGATTTCTTCCGACCAACCATCAATGTCGAAAGAAAGGCAAGCATTTCAAAGGTGAGGCAGATCACCGAAAGAAACCCACCATGCGCACCGGTGATCACGTGCTTGCTATGGTCAATGATTTACACTACGTAATCTTTGGAAAGGGTCCCGGTGGACTAGCTGTTCCGAATGACGCTGAGGGACACGCACCCATGTGGAAGAAGAAATCTATATTTTGGGACCTACCCTACTGGAAAGACCTAGAGGTCCGCTCCTCAATCAACGTGATGCACGTGACGAAGAACCTTTGCGTGAACCTGCTAGGCTTCTTGGGCGTGTATGGGAAGACAAAAGATACACCTGAGGCACGGGAGGACCTGCAACGTTTGCACGAAAAAGACGGCATGCCTCCGAAGCAGTATAAAGGTCCTGCCAGCTACGCTCTTACGAAAGAAGAGAAAGAAATCTTCTTTGAATGCCTACTCAGTATGAAGGTCACGACTGGCTTCTCGTCGAATATAAAGGGAATAATAAATATGCCAGAGAAAAAGTTTCAGAACCTAAAGTCTCATGACTGCCACGTGATTATGACGCAACTGCTTCCGGTTGCATTGAGGGGGCTTCTACCGGAAAACGTCTGATTAGCCATTGTGAAGCTATGTGCATTCCTCAATGCAATCTCTCAGAAGGTGATCGATCCAGAAATCGTACCAAGGCGAAGGAGTGATGTGGCGCAATGTCTTGTCAGTTTTGAGCTGGTGTTCCCACCATCCTTCTTCAATATCATGACGCACATCCTAGTTCATCTAGTCGACGAGATTGTCATCCTGGGGCCCGTATTTCTACACAATATGTTCCCCTTTGAGAGGTTCATGGGAGTCCTAAAGAAATATGTCCGTAATCGCGCTAGACCAGAAGGAAGCATCTCCATGGGCCATCAAACAGAGGATGTTATCGGGTTTTGTGTTGACTTCATTCCTGGCCTTAACAAGATAGGTCTCCCTAAATCACGGTATGAGGGGAGACTGACTGGAAAAGGCACTCTTGGAAGAGACTCAATAATATGCAGGGACGGATATTCTTGGTCTCAAGCACACTACACAGTTCTACAGAACTCTACCTTGGTGACCCTGTATGTCGATGAACACAAGAACAGTCTGCGCTCCAAACACCCGGAGCAGTGCGACGACTGGATTACATGTGAACACATCAGGACTTTCAGCAGTTGGTTGGAAACACGTCTCAAAGGTGACAACACTATTTGTGATGAGTTGAACTTGTTGTCCAGGGGACCATCTTTGACTGTATTGACTTACAAAGGATACGAGATAAATGGGAATACATTTTACACGATTGCCCAAGATCAAAAGAGCACCAACAAAAACAGCGGTGTCCGCTTTGATGCAGCAACCGAGAGCGGACATGATACATATTATGGTTACATAGTGGACATATGGGAACTTGACTACGGACCTGATTTTAAGGTCCCTTTGTTTAAGTGCAAATGGGTCAATCTGTTAAGTGGCGGGGTACAGGTAGACCCACAGTACGGAATGACAACAGTGGATCTGAAAAATCTTGGGTACACTGACGAACCGTTCGTCCTAGCCAATGATGTGGCACAGGTTATCTATGTGAAGGACATGTCTACCAAACCGAGAAAAAGAAAAGATAAGGAAGCGAATACATCATACGATGAGCCAAAGCGCCACATAGTTCTTTCAGGAAAAAGGGACATCCTGGGAGTGGACGGCAAGACAGACATGTCTGAAGATTATGAAAAGTTTCATGAAATTCCTCCCTTCAATGTCAAGGCTGGCCCAAGCATCCTGATAAACAATGAAGATTATCCATGGTTACGGCGCAATAAGCAAATGACACAAGCGAAGAAAAAGTGAAGACTTTCTCCCGCAACTATTATGATGATACCATGCCAAATTTATAACAGACGAGTATGCTATGCCAACTTTTTCAGAGTTCATTTGAAAACTATGAATTTAGGTCGAATTTTCTCTATAGGTGCATCTATGTTCAAATTTTAACTATTCAAATTTGAAAACTAATGGCACTAACAGAAAGTTTATATTTTTTTCTAAAACTAATGGCACTAATAGAAAGTTTATAATTTTGCTGACCTAAAAGCAAAAAGAATTAAAAAATAAAGCAAAAAACAAAAGAAAATAAATAATACAGAAAACAAAATAAAAAAACTGGAAAAAAATAAAAATAGCAACAATAAGTATTTTGTTGTAAGTAGAAACAAAATAAAATAAATAAAGCAACAAAGAAAACAAAAAAACTAAAAAAGTGTTTTCAAATTTGAAAACTAATGGCA